>NW_027477470.1:0-70919 GCF_051020955.1 Megalopta genalis
CATGGATTTGAAGCTCATCCTTCTATTTCGCATTGATTTGAAGCTAAATCAAATTTATCGCGTGGATTATGTAGCTAACTCGTTTGATCGTCTGCATTTGAAGCTATATCACTTATATCCCAAGTGTTTGAAGCTAAATTATTTGTTAAGCATGGATTTGAAGGTAAACCTTCCACATCGCATTGATTTGAAGCTAAATCAAGTTTATCGCATTGATTTTGAAGCTAACTCGTTTGATCGCCTGCATTTGAAGCTATATCACATATATCACAAGTGTTTGAAGCTAAATCATTTGTTGCGCATGGATTTGAAGGTCAACCTTCTACATCGCATTGATTTGAAGCTAAATCATGAGTTTCGCATGGATTAGAAGCTAACTCGATTGTTTCGCCTGCATTTGAAGCTATAGCATTTATATTGCAAGTATTTGAAGCTAAATCATTTGTGTTGCATGGATTTGAAGCTCATCCTTCTACTTCGCATTGATTTGAAGCTAAATCAAGTTTATCGCATGGATTTTGAAGCTAACTCGTTTAATCGTCTGCATTTGAAGCTATATCACTTATATCCAAGTGTTTGAAGCTAAATTATTTGTTAAGCATGGATTTGAAGTTAATCCTCCTACATCGCATTGATTTGAAGCTAAATCATGAGTTTCGCATGGATTAGAATCTAACACGTTTGTTTCGCCTGCATTTGAAGCTATATCATTTATATCGCAAGTATTTGAAGCGAAATCATTTGTTAAGCATGGATTTGAAGGTAAACCTTCTACATCGCATTGATTTGAAGCTAAATCATGAGTTTCGCATGGATTAGAAGCTAACTCGTTTGTTTCGCCTGCATTTGAAGCTATATCATTTATATCGCAAGTATTTGAAGCTAAATCATTTGTGTTGCTTGGATTTGAAGCTCATCCTTCTACTTCGCATTGATTTGAAGCTAAATCAAGTTTATCGCATGGATTTTGAACCTAACTCGTTTGATCGTATGCATTTGAAGCTATATCGCTTATATCCCAAGTGTTTGAAGCTAAATTATTTGTTAAGCATGGATTTGAAGGTAAACCTTCTACATCGCATTGATTTGGAGCTAAATCATGAGTCTCGCATGGATTAGAAGCTAACTCGTTTGTTTCGCCTGCATTTGAAGCTAATCATTTATATCGCTAGTATTTGAAGCTAAATCATTTGTTAAGCATGGATTTGAAGGTAAACCTTCTACATCGCATTGATTTGAAGCTAAATCATGAGTTTCGAATAGATATGAAGCTAACTCGTTCGTTTTGTCTGCATTTGAAGCTGTATCATTTATACCGCAAGTATCTGAACCTAAATCATTTGTTTCGCATGGATTGGAAGCTAAGCCTTCTACTTCGCATTGATTTGAAGCTAAATCAAGTTTATCGCATGGATTTTGAAGCTAACTCGTTTGACCGTCTGCATTTGAAGCTATATCATTTATATCGCAAGTATTAGAAGCTAAATCATTTGTATTGCATGGATTTGAAGCTCATCCTTCTACTTCGCATTGATTTGAAGCTAAATCAAATTTATCGCGTGGATTATGAAGCTATCTCGTTTGATCGTCTGCATTTGAAGCTATATCACTTATATCCCAAGTGTTTGAAGCTAAATCATTTGTTAAGCATGGATTTGAAGGTAAACCTTCTACATCGCATTGATTTGCAGCTAAATCATGAGTTTCGCATGGATTAGAAGCTAACACGTTTGTTTCGTCTGCATTTGATCTGTATCACTTATACCGCAAGTATCTGAACCTAAATCATTTGCTTCGCATGGATTGGAAGCTAAGCCTTCTACTTCGCATTGATTTGAAGCTAAATCAATTTTATCGCATGGATTTTGAAGCTAACTCGTTTGATCGTCTGCATTTCAAGCTATATCACTTATATCCCAAGTGTTTGAAGCTTAATCATTTGTTGCGCATGGATTTGAAGGTGAACCTTCTACATCGCATTGATGTGAAGCTAAATCATGAGTTTCGCATGGATTAGAAGCTAACTCGTTTGTTTCGCCTGCATTTGAAGCTATATCATTTATATCGCAAGTATTTGAAGCTAAATCATTTGTGTTGCATGGATTTGAAGCTCATCCTTCTACTTTGCATTGATTTGAAGCTAAATCAAGTTTATCGCATGGATTTTGAAGCTAACTCGTTTGATCGTTTGCATTTGAAGCTATATCACTTATATCTCAAGTGTTTGAAGCTAAATTATTTGTTAAGCATGGATTTGAAGGTAAACCTTCTACATCGCATTGATTTGAAGCTAAATCAAATTTATCGCATGGATTAGTAGCTAACTCGTTTGTTTCGCCTGCATTTGAAGCTATATCATTTATATCGCAAGTATTTGAAGCTAAATCATTTGTGTTGCTTGGATTTGAAGCTTATCCTTCTACTTCGCATTGATTTGAAGCTAAATCAAGTTTATCGCATGGATTTTGAAGCTAACTCGTTTGATCGTATGCATTTGAAGCTATATCACTTATATTGCAAGTGTTTGATGCTAAATAATTTTGTTCGCATGGATTTGAAGGTAAACCTTCTACATAGCATTGATTTGAAGCTTAATCATGTGTTTTGCATGGATTTGAAGCTAACTCATTTGTTTCCCCTCCATTCGAAGCTATATCACTGATATCGCAAGTATCTGATGTTAAATCATTTGTTTCGCACGGATTTGAAGCTAAAACTTCTACATCGCATTGATTTGCAGCTAAATCATATGTTTCGCATGGATTTTGAAGCTAATTCGTTTGATTCGTCTGCATTTGAAGCTATATGACTTATATCGTAATTATTTGAAGCTAAATCATTAATTCCGCATGGATTTGAAGCTAAACCTTCTACATAGCATTGATTTGAAGCTTAATCATTTGTTTCGCATGGATTTGAAGCTAAGCCTTCTACATCGCATTGATTTGGAGGTAAATCATGTGTATCGTATGGATTTCAAGCTAACTCGTTTGTCTCGCCTGCTGTAGATCTATATCACTTATATCGCAAGTATTTGAAGCTAAATCATTTGTTTCGCATGGATTTGAATCTAAGCCTTCTACTTCGCATTGATTTGAAGCTAAATCATTTGTTTGGTATGGATTTTGAAGCTAACTCGTTTGATTCGTCTGCATTTGAAGCTGTATCACTTATGTCGCAATTATTTGAAGCTAAATCATTGGTTCCGCATGGATTTGATGCTAAACCTTCTACATCGTATTGATTTGAAGTTAAATCATGTGTTTCGCTTGGATTTGAAGTTAAACCTTCTGCATCGCATTGATTTGAAGCTAAATCATGTGTTCCGCTTGGGTTTGAAGCTAAACCTTCCACATAGCATTGATTTGAAGCTTAATCATTTGTTTCGCATGGATTTGTAGCTAAGCCTTCTACATCGCATTGATTTGAAGCTAAATCATTTGTTTGGTATGGATTTTGAAGCTAACTCGTTTGATTCGTCTGCATTTGAAGCTGTATCACTTATGTCGCAATTATTTGAAGCTAAATCATTGGTTCCGCATGGATTTGATGCTAAACCTTCTACATCGTATTGATTTGAAGTTAAATCATGTGTTTCGCTTGGATTTGAAGCTAAACCTTCTACATCGCATTGATTTGAAGCTAAATCATGTGTTTCGCTTGGAGTTGAAGCTAAACCTTCTACATAGCATTGATTTGAAGCTTAATAATTTGTTTCGCATGGATTTGAAGCTAAGCCTTCTACATCGCATTGATTTGAAGCTAAATCATTTGTTTGGTATGGATTTTGAAGCTAACTAGTTTGATTCGTTTGCATTTGAAGCTATATCACTTATGCCGCAATTATTTGAAGCTAAATCATTGATTCAGCATGGATTTGAAGCTAAACCGTCTACATCGCATTGATTTGAAGCTAAATCATGTGTTTCGCTTTGATTTGAAGCTAACTCGTTTGTTGCGCATGCAGTTGAATCTAAATAACGTATATCTCAAGTATTTGTAGCTAAACCATTTCTTTCGAATGGATTTGAATCTAAGCCGTGTACTTCGTATTAATTTGAAGCTAAACCGTGTGTTTCGCTTGGATTTGAAGCTAAACCTTCTACATAGCATTGATTTGATGCTTAATCATGTGTTTTGCATTGATTTGAAGCTAACTGATTTGTTTCCCCTCCATTTGAAGCTATATCACTGATATCGCAAGTATCTGATGTCAAATCATTTGTTTCGCATGGATTTGAAGCTAAAACTTCTACATCGCATTGATTAGCAGCTAAATCATATGTTTCGCATGGATTTGAAGCTAACTCGTTTGTTTCCTCTGCATTTGAACCTATATCACTTATATCGCAAGTATCTGAAGCTAAATCACTTGTTTCGCATGGATTTTAATCCAAGCCTCCTTCTTCGCATTGATTTGAAGCTAAATCATTTGTTTCGCATAGATTTTGAAGCCAACTTGTATGATTCGTCTGCATTTGATGCTATATCACTCATATTGCAATTATTTGAAGCTAAATTTTTGGTTCCGCATGGATTTGAAGCTAAATCTTTGGTTCCGCATGGATTTGAAGCTAAATCTGTGGTTCCGCATGGATTTGAAGCAAAACCTTCTACATCGCATTGATTTGAAGCTAAATCGTGTGTTTCGCTTGGATTTGAAGCTAAACCTTCTACATAGCATTGAGTTGAAGCTTAACCATGTGTTTTGCAAGGATTTGAAGCTAACTCATTTGTATCCCCTCCATTTGAAGCTATATCACTTATATCGCATGTATCTGATGTTAAATCATTTGCTTCGCATGGATTTGAAGCTAAACTTTCTACATTGCATTGATTTGAATCTAAATCATGTGTCTCGCTTGGATTTGAATCTATACCTTCTACTTCGCATTGGTTTGAAGCTTAATCATGTGTTTAGCATGCATTTGAATCTAACTCATTTGTATCCCCTCCATTTGAAGCTATATCACTTGTACCGCATGTATCTGATGCTAAATCATTTGCTTCGCATGGATTTAAAGCTAAGGCTTCTACATCGCATAGATTGGAAGCTTAATCATGTGTTTCGCTTGTATATGAAGCTAACTCGTTTGATTCTTCTCCATTTGAAGCTATATCACTTATATCCCAAGTGTTTAAAGCTAAATCATTTGTTTTGCATGGATTTGAAGCTAAACCTTCTACATCGCATTGAATTGAAGCTAAATCATCTGTTTCGCTTGGATTTGAAGCAAAACCTTCTACATAGCATTGATTTGAAGATTAATCATGTGTTTTGCATGGATTTGAAGCTAACTCATTTGTTTCCCCTCCATTTGAAACTATATCACTTATATTGCAAGTATCTGATGTTAAATCATTTGCTACGCATGGATTTGAAGCTAAACTTTCTACATTGCATTGATTTGAAGCTAAATCATGTGTTTCGCTTGTATTTGAAGCTAAACCTTCTACATAGCATTGATTTGAAGCTTAATCATGTATTTTGCATGGATTTGAAGCTAACTCATTTGTTTACCCTCCATTTGAAACTATATCACTTATATCGCAAGTATCTGATGTTAAATCACTTGTTCCGCATGGATTTGAAGCTAAACCTTCTACATCGCATTGATTTGAATCTAAATCATGAGTTTCGAATAGATATGAAGCTAACTCGTTCGTTTTGTCTGCATTTGAAGCTGTATCACTTATACCGCAAGTATCTGAACCTAAATCATTTGTTTCGCATGGATTGGAAGCTAAGCCTTCTACTTCGCATTGATTTGAAGCTAAATCAAGTTTATCGCATGGATTTTGAAGCTAACTCGTTTGACCGTCTGCATTTGAAGCTATATCATTTATATCGCAAGTATTAGAAGCTAAATCATTTGTATTGCATGGATTTGAAGCTCATCCTTCTACTTCGCATTGATTTGAAGCTAAATCAAATTTATCGCGTGGATTATGAAGCTATCTCGTTTGATCGTCTGCATTTGAAGCTATATCACTTATATCCCAAGTGTTTGAAGCTAAATCATTTGTTAAGCATGGATTTGAAGGTAAACCTTCTACATCGCATTGATTTGCAGCTAAATCATGAGTTTCGCATGGATTACAAGCTAACACGTTTGTTTCGCCTGCATTTGAAGCTGTATCACTTATATCGCAAGTATTTGAAGCTAAATCATTTGTGTTCCACGGATTAGAAGCTAATCCTTCTACTTCGCATTGATTTGAAGCTAAATCAAGTTTATCGCATGGATTTTGAAGCTAACTCGTTTGATCGTCTGCATTTGAAGCTATATCGCTTATATCCCAAGTTTTTGAAGCTAAATCATTTGTTAAGCATGGATTTGAAGGTAAACCTTCTATATCGCATTGATTTGAAGCTAAATCATGAGTTTCGCATAGATATGAAGCTAACTCGTTTGTTTCGTCTGCATTTGAAGCTGTATCACTTATACCGCAAGTATCTGAACCTAAATCATTTGCTTCGCATGGATTGGGAGCTAAGCCTTCTACTTCGCATTGATTTGAAGCTAAATCAATTTTATCGCATGGATTTTGAAGCTAACTCGTTTGATCGTCTGCAATTCAAGCTATATCACTTATATCCCAAGTGTTTGAAGCTTAATCATTTGTTGCGCATGGATTTGAAGGTGAACCTTCTACATCGCATTGATTTGAAGCTAAATCATGAGTTTCGCATGGATTAGAAGCTAACTCGTTTGTTTCGCCTGCATTTGAAGCTATATCAGTTATATCCCAAGTGCTTGAAGCTAAATTATTTGTTAAGCATGGATTTGAAAGTAAGCCTTCCACTTCGCATTGATTTGAAGCTAAATCAATTTTATCGCATGGATTTTGAAGCTAACTCGTTTGATCGTCTGCATTTCAAGCTATATCACATATATCGCAAGTGTTTGAAGCTAAATCATTTGTTGCGCATGGATTTGAAGGTGAACCTTCTACATCGCATTGATGTGAAGCTAAATCATGAGTTTCGCATGGATTAGAAGCTAACTCGTTTGTTTCGCCTGCATTTGAAGCTATATCATTTATATCGCAAGTATTTGAAGCTAAATCATTTGTGTTGCATGGATTTGAAGCTCATCCTTCTACTTTGCATTGATTTGAAGCTAAATCAAGTTTATCGCATGGATTTTGAAGCTAACTCGTTTGATCGTTTGCATTTGAAGCTATATCACTTATATCTCAAGTGTTTGAAGCTAAATTATTTGTTAAACATGGATTTGAAGATAAACCTTCTACATCGCATTGATTTGAAGCTAAATCATGAGTTTCGCAAGGATTAGAAGCTAACTCGTTTGTTTCGCCTGCAGTTGAAGCTATATCATTTATATCGCTAGTATTTGAAGCTAAATCATTTGTGTTGCATGGATTTGAAGCTCATCCTTCTATTTCGCATTGATTTGAAGCTAAATCAAATTTATCGCGTGGATTATGTAGCTAACTCGTTTGATCGTCTGCATTTGAAGCTATATCACTTATATCTCAAGTGTTTGAAGCTAAATTATTTGTTAAGCATGGATTTGAAGGTAAACCTTCCACATCGCATTGATTTGAAGCTAAATCAAGTTTATCGCATTGATTTTGAAGCTAACTCGTTTGATCGCCTGCATTTGAAGCTATATCACATATATCACAAGTGTTTGAAGCTAAATCATTTGTTGCGCATGGATTTGAAGGTCAACCTTCTACATCGCATTGATTTGAAGCTAAATCATGAGTTTCGCATGGATTAGAAGCTAACTCGATTGTTTCGCCTGCATTTGAAGCTATAGCATTTATATCGCAAGTATTTGAAGCTAAATCATTTGTGTTGCATGGATTTGAAGCTCATCCTTCTACTTCGCATTGATTTGAAGCTAAATCAAGTTTAGCGCATGGATTTTGAAGCTAACTCGTTTGATCGTCTGCATTTGGAGCTATATCACTTATATCCCAAGTGTTTGAAGCTAAATCATTTGTTAAGCATGGATTTGAAGTTAAACCTT
This sequence comes from Megalopta genalis, assembly GCF_051020955.1. NCBI lineage: Eukaryota > Metazoa > Arthropoda > Insecta > Hymenoptera > Halictidae > Megalopta > Megalopta genalis. The sequence goes on from NW_027477470.1 coordinate 8,004, forward strand.
CTACATCGCATTGATTTGAAGCTAAATCATGAGTTTCGCAAAGATATGAAGCTAACTCGTTTGTTTCGTCTGCATTTGAAGCTGTATCACTTATACCGCAAGTATCTGAACCTAAATCATTTGTTTCGCATGGATTGGAAGCTAAGCCTTCTATTTCGCATGGATTTGAAGATAAATCAATTTTATCGCATGGATTTTGATGCTAACTCGTTTGATCGTCTGCATTTCAAGCTATATCACTCATATCCCAAGTGTTTGAAGCTAAATCATTTGTTAAGCATGGATTTGAAGTTATACCTTCTACATCGCATTGATTTGAAGCTAAATCATGAGTTTCGCATAGATACGAAGCTAACTCGTTTGTTTCGTCTGCATTTGAAGCTGTATCACTTATACCGCAAGTATCTGAACCTAAATCATTTGTTTCGCATGGATTGGACGCTAAGCCTTCTATTTCGCATTGATTTGAAGCTAAATCAATTTTATCGCATGGATTTTGAAGCTAACTCGTTTGATCGTCTGCATTTCAAGCTATATCACATATATCGCAAGTGTTTGAAGCTAAATCATTTGTTGCGCATGGATTTGAAGGTGAACCTTCTACATCGCATTGATGTGAAGCTAAATCATGAGTTTCGCATAGATATGAAGCTAACTCGTTTGTTTCGTCTGCATTTGAAGCTGTATCACTTATACCGCAAGTGTCTGAACCTAAATCATTTTTTTCGCATGGATTGGAAGCTAAGCCTTCCACTTCGCATTGATTTGAAGCTAAATCAATTTTATCGCATGGATTTTGAAGCTAACTCGTTTGATCGTCTGCATTTCAAGCTATATCACATATATCGCAAGTGTTTGAAGCTAAATCATTTGTTGCGCATGGATTTGAAGGTGAACCTTCTACATCGCATTGATGTGAAGCTAAATCATGAGTTTCGCATGGATTAGAAGCTAACTCGTTTGTTTCGCCTGCATTTGAAGCTATATCATTTATATCGCAAGTATTTGAAGCTAAATCATTTGTGTTGCATGGATTTGAAGCTCATCCTTCTACTTTGCATTGATTTGAAGCTAAATCAAGTTTATCGCATGGATTTTGAAGCTAACTCGTTTGATCGTTTGCATTTGAAGCTATATCACTTATATCTCAAGTGTTTGAAGCTAAATTATTTGTTAAGCATGGATTTGAAGATAAACCTTCTACATCGCATTGATTTGAAGCTAAATCATGAGTTTCGCAAGGATTAGAAGCTAACTCGTTTGTTTCGCCTGCAGTTGAAGCTATATCATTTATATCGCTAGTATTTGAAGCTAAATCATTTGTGTTGCATGGATTTGAAGCTCATCCTTCTATTTCGCATTGATTTGAAGCTAAATCAAATTTATCGCGTGGATTATGTAGCTAACTCGTTTGATCGTCTGCATTTGAAGCTATATCACTTATACCTCAAGTGTTTGAAGCTAAATTATTTGTTAAGCATGGATTTGAAGGTAAACCTTCCACATCGCATTAATTTGAAGCTAAATCAAGTTTATCGCATTGATTTTGAAGCTAACTCGTTTGATCGCCTGCATTTGAAGCTATATCACATATATCACAAGTGTTTGAAGCTAAATCATTTGTTGCGCATGGATTTGAAGGTCAACCTTCTACATCGCATTGATTTGAAGCTAAATCATGAGTTTCGCATGGATTAGAAGCTAACTCGATTGTTTCGCCTGCATTTGAAGCTATAGCATTTATATCGCAAGTATTTGAAGCTAAATCATTTGTGTTGCATGGATTTGAAGCTCATCCTTCTACTTCGCATTGATTTGAAGCTAAATCAAGTTTAGCGCATGGATTTTGAAGCTAACTCGTTTGATCGTCTGCATTTGGAGCTATATCACTTATATCCCAAGTGTTTGAAGCTAAATCATTTGTTAAGCATGGATTTGAAGTTAAACCTTCTACATCGCATTGATTTGAAGCTAAATCATGAGTTTCGCAAAGATATGAAGCTAACTCGTTTGTTTCGTCTGCATTTGAAGCTGTATCACTTATACCGCAAGTATCTGAACCTAAATCATTTGTTTCGCATGGATTGGAAGCTAAGCCTTCTATTTCGCATGGATTTGAAGATAAATCAATTTTATCGCATGGATTTTGATGCTAACTCGTTTGATCGTCTGCATTTCAAGCTATATCACTCATATCCCAAGTGTTTGAAGCTAAATCATTTGTTAAGCATGGATTTGAAGTTAAACCTTCTACATCGCATTGATTTGAAGCTAAATCATGAGTTTCGCATAGATACGAAGCTAACTCGTTTGTTTCGTCTGCATTTGAAGCTGTATCACTTATACCGCAAGTATCTGAACCTAAATCATTTGTTTCGCATGGATTGGACGCTAAGCCTTCTATTTCGCATTGATTTGAAGCTAAATCAATTTTATCGCATGGATTTTGAAGCTAGCTCGTTTGATCGTCTGCATTTCAAGCTATATCACTTATATCCCAAGTGTTTGAAGCTAAATCATTTGTTGCGTATGGATTTCAAGATGAACCTTCTACATCGCATTGATTTGAAGCTAAATCATGAGTTTCGCATGGATTGGAAGCTAACTCGTTTGTTTCGCCTGCATTTGAAGCTAATCATATATATCGCAAGTATTTGAAGCTAAATCATTTGTTAAGCGTGGATTTGAAGGTAAACCTTCTACATCGCATTGATTTGAAGCTAAATCATGAGATTCGCATGGATTAGAAGCTAACACGTTTGTTTTGCCTGCATTTGAAGCTAATCCTTCTACATCGCATTGATTTGAAGCTGAATTATTTGTGTTGCATGGATTTGAAGCTAATCCTTCTACATCGCATTGATTTGAAGCTAAATCATGTGTTTCGCATGGATTTGAGGCTAACTCGTTTGTTTCGCCTGCAATTGAAGCTATATCATTTATATCGCAAGTATTTGAAGCTAAATCATTTGTGTTCCACGGATTAGAAGCTAATCCTTCTACTTCGCATTGATTTGAAGCTAAATCAAGTTTATCGCATGGATTTTGATGCTAACTCGTTTGATCGTCTGCATTTCAAGCTATATCACTCATATCCCAAGTGTTTGAAGCTAAATCATTTGTTAAGCATGGATTTGAAGTTAAACCTTCTACATCGCATTGATTTGAAGCTAAATCATGAGTTTCGCATAGATACGAAGCTAACTCGTTTGTTTCGTCTGCATTTGAAGCTGTATCACTTATACCGCAAGTATCTGAACCTAAATCATTTGTTTCGCATGGATTGGACGCTAAGCCTTCTATTTCGCATTGATTTGAAGCTAAATCAATTTTATCGCATGGATTTTGAAGCTAACTCGTTTGATCGTCTGCATTTCAAGCTATATCACATATATCGCAAGTGTTTGAAGCTAAATCATTTGTTGCGCATGGATTTGAAGGTGAACCTTCTACATCGCATTGATGTGAAGCTAAATCATGAGTTTCGCATAGATATGAAGCTAACTCGTTTGTTTCGTCTGCATTTGAAGCTGTATCACTTATACCGCAAGTGTCTGAACCTAAATCATTTGTTTCGCATGGATTGGAAGCTAAGCCTTCTATTTCGCATTGATTTGAAGCTAAATCAATTTTATCGCATGGATTTTGAAGCTAACTCGTTTGATCGTCTGCATTTCAAGCTATATCACTCATATCCCAAGTGTTTGAAGCTAAATCATTTGTTGCGCATGGATTTGAAGGTGAACCTTCTACATCGCATTGATTTGAAGCTAAATCATGAGTTTCGCATGGATTAGAAGCTAACTCGTTTGTTTCGCCTGCATTTGAAGCTATATCATTTATATCGCAAGTATTTGAAGCTAAATCATTTGTGTTGCTTGGATTTGAAGCTTATCCTTCTACTTCGCATTGATTTGAAGCTAAATCAAGTTTATCGCATGGATTTTGAAGCTAACTCGTTTGATCGTATGCATTTGAAGCTATATCACTTATATTGCAAGTGTTTGATGCTAAATAATTTTGTTCGCATGGATTTGAAGGTAAACCTTCTACATAGCATTGATTTGAAGCTTAATCATGTGTTTTGCATGGATTTGAAGCTAACTCATTTGTTTCCCCTCCATTCGAAGCTATATCACTGATATCGCAAGTATCTGATGTTAAATCATTTGTTTCGCACGGATTTGAAGCTAAAACTTCTACATCGCATTGATTTGCAGCTAAATCATATGTTTCGCATGGATTTTGAAGCTAATTCGTTTGATTCGTCTGCATTTGAAGCTATATGACTTATATCGTAATTATTTGAAGCTAAATCATTAATTCCGCATGGATTTGAAGCTAAACCTTCTACATAGCATTGATTTGAAGCTTAATCATTTGTATCGCATGGATTTGAAGCTAAGCCTTCTACATCGCATTGATTTGGAGGTAAATCATGTGTATCGTATGGATTTCAAGCTAACTCGTTTGTCTCGCCTGCTGTAGATCTATATCACTTATATCGCAAGTATTTGAAGCTAAATCATTTGTTTCGCATGGATTTGAATCTAAGCCTTCTACTTCGCATTGATTTGAAGCTAAATCATTTGTTTCGCATGGAGTTGATGCTAGCTCGGTTGTTTCGTCTACATTTGATGCTATATCACTTATATCGCAATTATTAGAAGCAAAATCTTTGGTTCCGCATGGATTTGAAGCTAAATCTTTGGTTCCGCATTGATTTGAAGTTAAACCTTCTGCATCGCATTGATTTGAAGCTAAATCATGTGTTTCGCTTGGATTTGAAGTTAAACCTTCTGCATCGCATTGATTTGAAGCTAAATCATGTGTTCCGCTTGGATTTGAAGCTAAACCTTCCACATAGCATTGATTTGAAGCTTAATCATTTGTTTCGCATGGGTTTGTAGCTAAGCCTTCTACATCGCATTGATTTGAAGCTAAATCATTTGTTTGGTATGGATTTTGAAGCTAACTCGTTTGATTCGTCTGCATTTGAAGCTATATCACTTATGTCGCAATTATTTGAAGCTAAATCATTGGTTCCGCATGGATTTGATGCTAAACCTTCTACATCGTATTGATTTGAAGTTAAATCATGTGTTTCGCTTGGATTTGAAGCTAAACCTTCTACATCGCATTGATTTGAAGCTAAATCATGTGTTTCGCTTGGATTTGAAGCTAAACCTTCTACATAGCATTGATTTGAAGCTTAATCATGTGTTTTGCATGGATTTGAAGCTAACTCATTTGTTTCCCCTCCATTCGAAGCTATATCACTGATATCGCAAGTATCTGATGTTAAATCATTTGTTTCGCATGGATTTTGAAGCTAATTCGTTTGATTCGTCTGCATTTGAAGCTATATGACTTATATCGTAATTATTTGAAGCTAAATCATTAATTCCGCATGGATTTGAAGTTAAACCTTATACATAGCATTGATTTGAAGCTTAATCATTTGTTTCGCATGGATTTGAAGCTAAGCCTTCTACATCGCATTGATTTGGAGGTAAATCATGTGTATCGTATGGATTTCAAGCTAACTCGTTTGCCTCGCCTGCTGTAGATCTATATCACTTATATCGCAAGTATTTGAAGCTAAATCATTTGTTTCGCATGGATTTGAATCTAAGCCTTCTACTTCGCATTGATTTGAAGCTAAATCATTTGTTTCGCATGGAGTTGATGCTAGCTCGGTTGTTTCGTCTGCATTTGATGCTATATCACTTATATCGCAATTATTAGAAGCAAAATCTTTGGTTCCGCATGGATTTGAAGCTAAATCTTTGGTTCCGCATTGATTTGAAGTTAAACCTTCTGCATCGCATTGATTTGAAGCTAAATCATGTGTTTCGCTTGGATTTGAAGTTAAACCTTCTGCATCGCATTGATTTGAAGCTAAATCATGTGTTTCGCTTGGATTTGAAGCTAAACCTTCCACATAGCATTGATTTGAAGCTTAATCATTTGTTTCGCGTGGATTTGTAGCTAAGCCTTCTACATCGCATTGATTTGAAGCTAAATCATTTGTTTGGTATGGATTTTGAAGCTAACTCGTTTGATTCGTCTGCATTTGAAGCTATATCACTTATGCCGCAATTATTTGAAGCTAATTCATTGATTCCGCATGGATTTGAAGCTAAACCGTCTACATCGCATTGATTTGAAGCTAAATCATGTGTTTCGCTTTGATTTGAAGCTAACTCGTTTGTTGCGCATGCAGTTGAATCTAAATAACGTATATCTCAAGTATTTGTAGCTAAACCATTTCTTTCGAATGGATTTGAATCTAAGCCGTGTACTTCGTATTAATTTGAAGCTAAATCGTGTGTTTCGCTTGGATTTGAAGCTAAACCTTCTACATAGCATTGATTTGATGCTTAATCATGTGTTTTGCATTGATTTGAAGCTAACTCATTTGTTTCCCCTCCATTTGAAGCTATATCACTGATATCGCAAGTATCTGATGTTAAATCATTTGTTTCGCATGGATTTGAAGCTAAAACTTCTACATCGCATTGATTTGCAGCTAAATCATATGTTTCGCATGGATTTGAAGCTAACTCGTTTGTTTCCTCTGCATTTGAACCTATATCACTTATATCGCAAGTATCTGAAGCTAAATCACTTGTTTCGCATGGATTTTAATCCAAGCCTCCTTCTTCGCATTGATTTGAAGCTAAATCATTTGTTTCGCACAGATTTTGAAGCCAACTTGTATGATTCGTCTGCATTTGATGCTATATCACTCATATTGCAATTGTTTGAAGCTAAATTTTTGGTTCCGCATGGATTTGAAGCTAAATCTTTGGTTCCGCATGGATTTGAAGCTAAATCTGTGGTTCCGCATGGATTTGAAGCAAAACCTTCTACATCGCATTGATTTGAAGCTAAATCGTGTGTTTCGCTTGGATTTGAAGCTAAACCTTCTACATAGCATTGATTTGAAGCTTAACCATGTGTTTTGCATGGATTTGAAGCTAAATCTGTGGTTCCGCATGGATTTGAAGCAAAACCTTCTATATCGCATTGATTTGAAGCTAAATCGTGTGTTTCGCTTGGATTTGAAGCTAAACCTTCTACATAGCATTGAGTTGAAGCTTAACCATGTGTTTTGCATGGATTTGAAGCTAACTCATTTGTATCCCCTCCATTTGAAGCTATATCACTTGTACCGCATGTATCTGATGCTAAATCATTTGCTTCGCATGGATTTAAAGCTAAGGCTTCTACATCGCATAGATTGGAAGCTTAATCATGTGTTTCGCTTGTATATGAAGCTAACTCGTTTGATTCTTCTCCATTTGAAGCTATATCACTTATATCCCAAGTGTTTAAAGCTAAATCATTTGTTTTGCATGGATTTGAAGCTAAACCTTCTACATCGCATTGAATTGAAGCTAAATCATCTGTTTCGCTTGGATTTGAAGCAAAACCTTCTACATAGCATTGATTTGAAGATTAATCATGTGTTTTGCATGGATTTGAAGCTAACTCATTTGTTTCCCCTCCATTTGAAACTATATCACTTATATTGCAAGTATCTGATGTTAAATCATTTGCTTCGCATGGATTTGAAGCTAAACTTTCTACATTGCATTGATTTGAAGCTAAATCATGTGTTTCGCTTGTATTTGAAGCTAAACCTTCTACATAGCATTGATTTGAAGCTTAATCATGTATTTTGCATGGATTTGAAGCTAACTCATTTGTTTCCCCTCCATTTGAAACTATATCACTTATATCGCAAGTATCTGATGTTAAATCATTTGTTCCGCATGGATTTGAAGCTAAACCTTCTACATCGCATTGATTTGAATCTAAATCATGAGTTTCGAATAGATATGAAGCTAACTCGTTCGTTTTGTCTGCATTTGAAGCTGTATCACTTATACCGCAAGTATCTGAACCTAAATCATTTGTTTCGCATGGATTGGAAGCTAAGCCTTCTACTTCGCATTGATTTGAAGCTAAATCAAGTTTATCGCATGGATTTAGAAGCTAACTCGTTTGACCGTCTGCATTTGAAGCTATATCATTTATATCGCAAGTATTAGAAGCTAAATCATTTGTATTGCATGGATTTGAAGCTCATCCTTCTACTTCGCATTGATTTGAAGCTAAATCAAATTTATCGCGTGGATTATGAAGCTATCTCGTTTGATCGTCTGCATTTGAAGCTATATCACTTATATCCCAAGTGTTTGAAGCTAAATCATTTGTTAAGCATGGATTTGAAGGTAAACCTTCTACATCGCATTGATTTGCAGCTAAATCATGAGTTTCGCATGGATTAGAAGCTAACACGTTTGTTTCGCCTGCATTTGAAGCTGTATCACTTATATCGCAAGTATTTGAAGCTAAATCATTTGTGTTCCACGGATTAGAAGCTAATCCTTCTACTTCGCATTGATTTGAAGCTAAATCAAGTTTATCGCATGGATTTTGAAGCTAACTCGTTTGATCGTCTGCATTTCAAGCTATATCACTTATATCCCAAGTGTTTGAAGCTTAATCATTTGTTGCGCATGGATTTGAAGGTGAACCTTCTACATCGCATTGATTTGAAGCTAAATCATGAGTTTCGCATGGATTAGAAGCTAACTCGTTTGTTTCGCCTGCATTTGAAGCTATATCAGTTATATCCCAAGTGCTTGAAGCTAAATTATTTGTTAAGCATGGATTTGAAAGTAAGCCTTCCACTTCGCATTGATTTGAAGCTAAATCAAATTTATCGCGTGGATTATGAAGCTATCTCGTTTGATCGTCTGCATTTGAAGCTATATCACTTATATCCCAAGTGTTTGAAGCTAAATCATTTGTTAAGCATGGATTTGAAGGTGAACCTTCTACATCGCATTGATGTGAAGCTAAATCATGAGTTCGCATGGATTAGAAGCTAACTCGTTTGTTTCGCCTGCATTTGAAGCTATATCATTTATATCGCAAGTATTTGAAGCTAAATCATTTGTGTTGCATGGATTTGAAGCTCATCCTTCTACTTTGCATTGATTTGAAGCTAAATCAAGTTTATCGCATGGATTTTGAAGCTAACTCGTTTGATCGTTTGCATTTGAAGCTATATCACTTATATCTCAAGTGTTTGAAGCTAAATTATTTGTTAGCATGGATTTGAAGATAAACCTTCTACATCGCATTGATTTGAAGCTAAATCATGAGTTTCGCAAGGATTAGAAGCTAACTCGTTTGTTTCGCCTGCAGTTGAAGCTATATCATTTATATCGCTAGTATTTGAAGCTAAATCATTTGTGTTGCATGGATTTGAAGCTCATCCTTCTATTTCGCATTGATTTGAAGCTAAATCAAATTTATCGCGTGGATTATGTAGCTAACTCGTTTGATCGTCTGCATTTGAAGCTATATCACTTATATCTCAAGTGTTTGAAGCTAAATTATTTGTTAAGCATGGATTTGAAGGTAAACCTTCCACATCGCATTGATTTGAAGCAAAATCAAGTTTATCGCATTGATTTTGAAGCTAACTCGTTTGATCGCCTGCATTTGAAGCTATATCACATATATCACAAGTGTTTGAAGCTAAATCATTTGTTGCGCATGGATTTGAAGGTCAACCTTCTACATCGCATTGATTTGAAGCTAAATCATGAGTTTCGCATGGATTAGAAGCTAACTCGATTGTTTCGCCTGCATTTGAAGCTATAGCATTTATATCGCAAGTATTTGAAGCTAAACCATTTGTGTTGCATGGATTTGAAGCTCATCCTTCTACTTCGTATTGATTTGAAGCTAAATCAAGTTTATCGCATGGATTAGAAGCTAACTCGTTTGTTTCGCCTGCATTTGAAGCTAATCATTTATATCGCAAGTATTTGAAGCTAAATCATTTGTTAAGCGTGGATTTGAAGGTAAACCTTCTACATCGCATTGATTTGAAACTAAATCATGAGATTCGCATGGATTAGAAGCTAACACGTTTGTTTTGCCTACATTTGAAGCTATATCATTTATATCGCTAGTATTTGAAGCTGAATTATTTGTGTTGCATGGATTTGAAGCTAATCCTTCTACATCGCATTGATTTGAAGCTAAATCATGAGTTTCGCATAGATACGAAGCTAACTCGTTTGTTTCGTCTGCATTTGAAGCTGTATCACTTATACCGCAAGTATCTGAACCTAAATCATTTGTTTCGCATGGATTGGACGCTAAGCCTTCTATTTCGCATTGATTTGAAGCTAAATCAATTTTATCGCATGGATTTTGAAGCTAACTCGTTTGATCGTCTGCATTTGAAGCTAATCATTTATATCGCAAGTATTTGAAGCTAAATCATTTGTTAAGCGTGGATTTGAAGGTAAACCTTCTACATCGTATTGATTTGAAGCTAAATCATGAGATTCGCATGGATTAGAAGCTAACACGTTTGTTTTGCCTGCATTTGAAGCTAATCCTTCTACATCGCATTGATTTGAAGCTGAATTATTTGTGTTGCATGGATTTGAGCTAATCCTTCTACATCGCATTGATTTGAAGCTAAATCATGTGTTTCGCATGGATTTGAGGCTAACTCGTTTGTTTCGCCTGCAATTGAAGCTATATCATTTATATCGCAAGTATTTGAAGCTAAATCATTTGTGTTCCACGGATTTGAAGCTAATCCTTCTACTTCGCATTGATTTGAAGCTAAATCAAGTTTATCGCATGGATTTTGAAGCTAACCCGTTGATCGTCTGCATTTGAAGCTATATCACTTATATCGCAAGTGTTTGAAGCTAAATCATTTGTTAAGCATGGATTTGAAGTTAAACCTTCTACATCGCATTGATTTGAAGCTAAATCATGACTTTCACATAGATATGAAGCTAACTCGTTTGTTTCGTCTGCATTTGAAGCTGTATCACTTATAGCGCAAGTGTCTGAACCTAAATCATTTGTTTCGCATGGATTGGAAGCTAAGCCTTCTATTTCGCATTGATTTGAAGCTAAATCAATTTTATCGCATGGATTTTGAAGCTAACTCGTTTGATCGTCTGCATTTCAAGCTATATCACTCATATCCCAAGTGTTTGAAGCTAAAACATTTGTTGCGCATGGATTTGAAGGTGAACCTTCTACATCGCATTGATTGAAGCTAAATCATGAGTTTCGCATGGATTAGAAGCTAACTCGTTTGTTTCGCCTGCATTTGAAGCTATATCATTTATATCGCAAGTATTTGAAGCTAAATCATTTGTGTTGCTTGGATTTTAATCCAAGCCTCCTTCTTCGCATTGATTTGAAGCTAAATCATTTGTTTCGCATAGATTTTGAAGCCAACTTGTATGATTCGTCTGCATTTGATGCTATATCACTCATATTGCAATTGTTTGAAGCTAAATTTTTGGTTCCGCATGGATTTGAAGCCAAATCTTTGGTTCCGCATGGATTTGAAGCTAAATCTGTGGTTCCGCATGGATTTGAAGCAAAACCTTCTACATCGCATTGATTTGAAGCTAAATCGTGTGTTTCGCTTGGATTTGAAGCTAAACCTTCTACATAGCATTGATTTGAAGCTTAACCATGTGTTTTGCATGGATTTGAAGCTAACTCATTTGTATCCCCTCCATTAGAAGCTATATCACTTATATCGCATGTATCTGATGTTAAATCATTTGCTTCGCATGGATTTGAAGCTAAACTTTCTACATTGCATTGATTTGAATCTAAATCATGTGTCTCGCTTGGATTTGAATCTATACCTTCTACTTCGCATTGGTTTGAAGCTTAATCATGTGTTTTGCATGGATTTGAAGCTAACTCATTTGTTTCCCCTCCTTTGAAGCTATATCACTGATATCGCAAGTATCTGATGTTAAATCATTTGTTTCGCATGGATTTGAAGCTAAAACTTCTACATCGCATTGATTTGCAGCTAAATCATATGTTTCGCATGGATTTTGAAGCTAATTCGCTTGATTCGTCTGCATTTGAAGCTATATGACTTATATCGTAATTACTTGAAGCTAAATCATTAATTCCGCATGGATTTGAAGCTAAACCTTCTACATCGCAATGATTTGAAGCTAAATCATGTGTTTCGCTTGGATATGAAGCTAACTCGTTTGTTTCGCATGCTCTTGAAGCTATATCACCTATATCCCAAGTGTTTGAAGCTCAAACATTTGCTTGGCATGGATTTGAAGCTAATCCTTCTACATCGCATTGATTTGAAACTAAATCACGTGTTTCGCATGGATTTGAAGCTAACTCGTTTATTTCACCTGCAGTTGAATCTATATCACATATCGCAAGTATCTGATTTTAAATCATTTGTTCCGCATGGATTTGAAGCTAAACCTTCCACATAGCATTGATTTGTAGCTTAATCATTTGTTTCGCATGGATTTGAAGCTAAGCCTTCTACATCGCATTGATTTGAAGCTAAATCATTTGTTTGGTATGGATTTTGAAGCTAACTCGTTTGATTCGTCTGCATTTGAAGCTATATCACTTATGTCGCAATTATTTGAAGCTAAATCATTGGTTCCGCATGGATTTGAAGCTAAACCTTCTACATCGCATTGATTTGAAGTTAAATCATGTGTTTCGCTTGGATTTGAAGGTAAACCTTCTACATCGCATTGATTTGAAGCTAAATCATGAGTTTCGCATGGATTAGAAGCTAACACGTTTGTTTCGCCTGCATTTGAAGCTATATCATTTATATCGCAAGTATTTGAAGCTAAATCATTTGTTAAGCATGGATTTGAAGGTAAACCTTCTACATCGCATTGATTTGAAGCTAAATCATGTGTTTCGCATAGATATGAAGCTAACTCGTTTGTTTCGTCTGCATTTGAAGCTGTATCATTTATACCGCAAGTATCTGAACCTAAATCATTTGTTTCGCATGGATTTGAAGCTAAGCATTCTACTTCGCATTGAGTTGAAGCTAAATCAAGTTTATCGCATGGATTTTGAAGCTAACTGGTTTGATCGTCTGCATTTCAAGCTATATCACTTATATCCCAAGTCTTTGAAGCTAAATCATTTGTTGGGCATGGATTTGAAGGTGAACCTTCTACATCGTATTTATTTGAACCTAAATCATGAGTTTCGCATGGATTAGAAGCTAACTCTTTGTTTCGCCTGCATTTGAAGCTATATCATTTATATCGCAAGTATTTGAAGCTAAATCATTTGTGTGCCACGGATTTGAAGCTAATCCTTCTACTTCGCATTGATTTGAAGCTAAATCAAGCTTATCGCTTGGATTTTGAAGCTAACTCGTTTGATCGTCTGCATTTGAAGCTTTTTCACTTATATCCTAAGTGTTTGAAGCTAAATCATTTGTTAAGCATGGATTTGAAGGTAAACCTTCTACATCGCATTGATTTGAAGCTAAATCAAATTTATCGCGTGGATTAGAAGCTAACACGTCTGTTTCGCCTGCATTTGAAGCTATATCATTCATATCGCAAGTATTTGAAGCTAAATCGTTTGTTAAGCATGGATTTGAAGGTAAACCTTCTACATCGCATTGATTTGAAGCTAAATCATGGGTTTCGCATAGATATGAAGCTAACTCGTTTGTTTCGTCTGCATTTGAAGCTGTATCACTTATACCGCAAGTATCTGGACCTAAATCATTTGTTGCGCATGGATTTGAGGGTGAACCTTCTACATCGCATTGATTTGAAGCTAAATCATGAGTTTCGCATAGATTAGAAGCTAACTCGTTTGTTTCACCTGCATTTGAAGCTATATAACTTGTATCGTAAGTATTTGAAGCTAAATCATTTGTGTTCCACGGATTTGAAGCTAATCCTTCTACTTCGCATTGATTTGAAGCTAAATCATGAGTTTCGCATGGATTAGAAGCTAACACGTTTGTTTCGCCTGCATTTGAAGCTATATCATTTATATCGCAAGTATTTGAAGCTAAATCATTTGTTAAGCATGGATTTGAAGGTATACCTTCTACATCGCATTGATTTGAAGCTAAATCATGTGTTTCGCATAGATATGAAGCTATCTCGTTTGTTTCGTCTGCATTTGAAGCTGTATCATTTATACCGCAAGTATCTGAACCTAAATCATTTGTTTCGCATGGATTTGAAGCTAAGCCTTCTACTTTGCATTGATTTGAAGCTAAATCAAGTTTAGCGCATGGATTTTGAAGCTAACTCGTTTGATCGTCTGCATTTGAAGCTTTTTCACTTATATCCCAAGTGTTTGAAGCTAAATCATTTGTTAAGCATTGATTTGAAGGTAAACCTTCTACATCGCATTGATTTGAAGCTAAATCATGAGTTTCGCATGGATTAGAAGCTAACTCGTTTGTTCCGCCTGCATTTGAAGCTATATCATTTATATCGCAAGTATTAGAAGCTAAATCATTTGTATTGCATGGATTTGAAGCTCATCCTTCTACTTCGCATTGATTTGAAGCTAAATCAAATTTATCGCGTGGATTATGAAGCTAACTCGTTTGATCGTCTGCATTTGAAGCTATATCACTTATATCCCAAGTGTTTGAAGCTAAATCATTTGTTAAGCATGGATTTGAAGGTAAACCTTCTACATCGCATTGATTTGCAGCTAAATCATGAGTTTCGCATGGATTAGAAGCTAACACGTTTGTTTCGCCTGCATTTGAAGCTGTATCATTTATATCGCAAGTATTAGAAGCTAAATCATTTGAATTGCATGGATTTGAAGCTCATCCTTCTACTTCGCATTGATTTGAAGCTAAATCAAATTTATCGCGTGGATTATGAAGCTAACTCGTTTGTTTCGTCTGCATTTGAAGCTATATCACTTATGTCCCAAGTGTTTGAAGCTAAATCATTTGTTAAGCATGGATTTGAAGGTAAACCTCCTACATCGCATTGATTTGAAGCTAAATCATGAGTTTCGCATGGATTAGAAGCTAACACGTTTGTTTCGCCTGCATTTGAAGCTATATCATTTATATCGCAAATATATGAAGCGAAATCATTTGTTAAGCATGGATTTGAAGTTAAACCTTCTACATCGCATTGATTTGAAGCTAAATCATGAGTTTCGCATGGATTAGAAGCTAACTAGTTTGTTTCGCCTGCATTTGAAGCTATATCATTTATATCGCAAGTATTTGAAGCTAAATCATTTGTGTTCCACGGATTTGAAGCTAATCCTTCTACTTCGCATTGATTTGAAGCTAAATCAAGTTTATCGCATGGATTTTGAATCTAACTCGTTTGATCGTCTGCATTTGAAGCTTTTTCACTTATATCCCAAGTGTTTGAAGCTAAATCATTTGTTAAGCATTGATTTGAAGGTAAACCTTCTACATCGCATTGATTTGAAGCTAAATCATGAGTTTCGCATGGATTAGAAGCTAACTCGTTTGTTCCGCCTGCATTTGAAGCTATATCATTTATATCGCAAGTATTAGAAGCTAAATCATTTGTATTGCATGGATTTGAAGCTCATCCTTCTACTTCGCATTGATTTGAAGCTAAATCAAATTTATCGCGTGGATTATGAAGCTAACTCGTTTGATCGTCTGCATTTGAAGCTATATCACTTATATCCCAAGTGTTTGAAGCTAAATCATTTGTTAAGCATGGATTTGAAGGTAAACCTTCTACATCGCATTGATTTGCAGCTAAATCATGAGTTTCGCATGGATTAGAAGCTAACACGTTTGTTTCGCCTGCATTTGAATCTGTATCATTTATTTCGCAAGTATTAGAAGCTAAATCATTTGAATTGCATGGATTTGAAGGTCATCCTTCTACTTCGCATTGATTTGAAGCTAAATCAAATTTATCGCGTGGCTTATGAAGCTAACTCGTTTGTTTCGTCTGCATTTGAAGCTATATCACTTATTTCCCAAGTGTTTGAAGCTAAATCATTTGTTAAGCATGGATTTGAAGGTAAACCTTCTACATCGCATTGATTTGAAGCTAAATCATGAGTTTCGCATGGATTAGAAGCTAACACGTTTGTTTCGCCTGCATTTGAAGCTGTTTCATTTATATCGCAAGTATTTGAAGCTAAATCATTTGTTAAGCATGGATTTGAAGGTAAACCTTCTACATCGTATTGATTTGAAGCTAAATCATGTGTTTCGCATAGATATGAAGCTAACTCGTTTGTTTCGTCTGCATTTGAAGCTGTATCACTTATACCGCAAGTATTTGAACTTAAATCATTTGTTTCGCATGGATTGGAAGCTAAGCCTTCTACTTCGCATTGATTTGAAGCTAAATCAAGTTTATCGCATGGATTTTGAAGCTAACTCGTTTGATCGTCTGCATTTCAAGCTATATCACTTATATCCCAAGTGTTTGAAGCTAAATCATTTGTTGCGCATGGATTTGAGGGTGAACCTTCTACATCGTATTGATTTGAAGCTAAATCATGAGTTTCGCATGGATTAGAAGCTAACTCGTTTGTTTCACCTGCATTTGAAGCTATATAACTTGTATCGTAAGTATTTGAAGCTAAATCATTTGTGTTCCACGGATTTGAAGCTAATCCTTCTACTTCGCATTGATTTGAAGCTAAATCATGAGTTTCGCATGGATTAGAAGCTAACACGTTTGTTTCGCCTGCATTTGAATCTATATCATTTATATCGCAAGTATTTGAAGCTAAATCATTTGTCAAGCATGGATTTGAAGGTATACCTTCTACATCGCATTGATTTGAAGCTAAATCATGTGTTTCGCATAGATATGAAGCTATCTCGTTTGTTTCGTCTGCATTTGAAGCTGTATCATTTATACCGCAAGTATCTGAACCTAAATCATTTGTTCCGCCTGCATTTGAAGCTATATCATTTATATCGCAAGTATTAGAAGCTAGATCATTTGTATTGCATGGATTTGAAGCTCATCCTTCTACTTCGCATTGATTTGAAGCTAAATCAAATTTATCGCGTGGATTATGAAGCTAACTCGTTTGATCGTCTACATTTGAAGCTATATCACTTATATCCCAAGTGTTTGAAGCTAAATCATTTGTTAAGCATGGATTTGAAGGTAAACCTTCTACATCGCATTGATTTGCAGCTAAATCATGAGTTTCGCATGGATTAGAAGCTAACACGTTTGTTTCGCCTGCATTTGAAGCTGTATCATTTATATCGCAAGTATTAGAAGCTAAATCATTTGAATTGCATGGATTTGAAGCTCATCCTTCTACTTCGCATTGATTTGAAGCTAAATCAAATTTATCGCGTGGATTATGAAGCTAACTCGTTTGTTTCGTCTGCATTTGAAGCTATATCACTTATGTCCCAAGTGTTTGAAGCTAAATCATTTGTTAAGCATGGATTTGAAGGTAAACCTCCTACATCGCATTGATTTGAAGCTAAATCATGAGTTTCGCATGGATTAGAAGCTAACACGTTTGTTTCGCCTGCATTTGAAGCTATATCATTTATATCGCAAATATATGAAGCGAAATCATTTGTTAAGCATGGATTTGAAGGTAAACCTTCTACATCGCATTGATTTGAAGCTAAATCATGAGTTTCGCATGGATTAGAAGCTAACTAGTTTGTTTCGCCTGCATTTGAAGCTATATCATTTATATCGCAAGTATTTGAAGCTAAATCATTTGTGTTCCACGGATTTGAAGCTAATCCTTCTACTTCGCATTGATTTGAAGCTAAATCAAGTTTATCGCATGGATTTTGAATCTAACTCGTTTGATCGTCTGCATTTGAAGCTTTTTCACTTATATCCCAAGTGTTTGAAGCTAAATCATTTGTTAAGCATTGATTTGAAGGTAAACCTTCTACATCGCATTGATTTGAAGCTAAATCATGAGTTTCGCATGGATTAGAAGCTAACTCGTTTGTTCCGCCTGCATTTGAAGCTATATCATTTATATCGCAAGTATTAGAAGCTAAATCATTTGTATTGCATGGATTTGAAGCTCATCCTTCTACTTCGCATTGATTTGAAGCTAAATCAAATTTATCGCGTGGATTATGAAGCTAACTCGTTTGATCGTCTGCATTTGAAGCTATATCACTTATATCCCAAGTGTTTGAAGCTAAATCATTTGTTAAGCATGGATTTGAAGGTAAACCTTCTACATCGCATTGATTTGCAGCTAAATCATGAGTTTCGCATGGATTAGAAGCTAACACGTTTGTTTCGCCTGCATTTGAATCTGTATCATTTATATCGCAAGTATTAGAAGCTAAATCATTTGAATTGCATGGATTTGAAGCTCATCCTTCTACTTCGCATTGATTTGAAGCTAAATCAAATTTATCGCGTGGCTTATGAAGCTAACTCGTTTGTTTCGTCTGCATTTGAAGCTATATCACTTATTTCCCAAGTGTTTGAAGCTAAATCATTTGTTAAGCATGGATTTGAAGGTAAACCTTCTACATCGCATTGATTTGAAGCTAAATCATGAGTTTCGCATGGATTAGAAGCTAACACGTTTGTTTCGCCTGCATTTGAAGCTGTTTCATTTATATCGCAAGTATTTGAAGCTAAATCATTTGTTAAGCATGGATTTGAAGGTAAACCTTCTACATCGTATTGATTTGAAGCTAAATCATGTGTTTCGCATAGATATGAAGCTAACTCGTTTGTTTCGTCTGCATTTGAAGCTGTATCACTTATACCGCAAGTATTTGAACTTAAATCATTTGTTTCGCATGGATTGGAAGCTAAGCCTTCTACTTCGCATTGATTTGAAGCTAAATCAAGTTTATCGCATGGATTTTGAAGCTAACTCGTTTGATCGTCTGCATTTCAAGCTATATCACTTATATCCCAAGTGTTTGAAGCTAAATCATTTGTTGCGCATGGATTTGAGGGTGAACCTTCTACATCGCATTGATTTGAAGCTATATCATGAGTTTCGCATGGATTAGAAGCTAACTCGTTTGTTTCACCTGCATTTGAAGCTATATAACTTGTATCGTAAGTATTTGAAGCTAAATCATTTGTGTTCCACGGATTTGAAGCTAATCCTTCTACTTCGCATTGATTTGAAGCTAAATCATGAGTTTCGCATGGATTAGAAGCTAACACGTTTGTTTCGTCTGCATTTGAAGCTGTATCATTTATACCGCAAGTATCTTAACCTAAATCATTTGTTTCGCATGGATTTGAAGCTAAGCCTTCTACTTTGCATTGATTTGAAGCTAAATCAAGTTTAGCGCATGGATTTTGAAGCTAACTCGTTTGATCGTCTGCATTTGAAGCTTTTTCACTTATATCCCAAGTGTTTGAAGCTAAATCATTTGTTAAGCATTGATTTGAAGGTAAACCTTCTACATCGCATTGATTTGAAGCTAAATCATGAGTTTCGCATGGATTAGAAGCTAACTCGTTTGTTCCGCCTGCATTTGAAGCTATATCATTTATATCGCAAGTATTAGAAGCTAAATCATTTGTATTGCATGGATTTGAAGCTCATCCTTCTACTTCGCATTGATTTGAAGCTAAATCAAATTTATCGCGTGGATTTTGAAGCTAACTCGTTTGATCGTCTGCATTTGAAGCTTTTTCACTTATATCCCAAGTGTTTGAAGCTAAATCATTTGTTAAGCATTGATTTGAAGGTAAACCTTCTACATCGCATTGATTTGAAGCTAAATCATGGTTTTCGCATAGATATGAAGCTAACTCGTTTGTTTCGTCTGCATTTGAAGCTGTATCACTTATACCGCAAGTATCTGGACCTAAATCATTTGTTTCGCATGGATTGGAAGCTAAGCCTTCTACTTCTCATTGATTTGAAGCTAAATCAAGTTTATCGCATGGATTTTGTGGCCAACTTGTTTGATCGTCCGCATTTGAAGCTATATCACTTATATCCCAAGTGTTTGAAGCTAAATCATTTGTTAAGCATGGATTTGAAGGTATACCTTCTACATCGCATTGATTTGAAGCTAAATCATGTGTTTCGCATAGATATGAAGCTATCTCGTTTGTTTCGTCTGCATTTGAAGCTGTATCATTTATACCGCAAGTATCTGAACCTAAATCATTTGTTTCGCATGGATTTGAAGCTAAGCCTTCTACTTTGCATTGATTTGAAGCTAAATCAAGTTTAGCGCATGGATTTTGAAGCTAACTCGTTTGATCGTCTGCATTTGAAGCTTTTTCACTTATATCCCAAGTGTTTGAAGCTAAATCATTTGTTAAGCATTGATTTGAAGGTAAACCTTCTACATCGCATTAATTTGAAGCTAAATCATGAGTTTCGCATAGATACGAAGCTAACTCGTTTGTTTCGTCTGCATTTGAAGCTGTATCACTTATACCGCAAGTATCTGAACCTAAATCATTTGTTTCGCATGGATTGGACGCTAAGCCTTCTATTTCGCATTGATTTGAAGCTAAATCAAGTTTATCGCATGGATTTTGAACCTAACTCGTTTGATCGTATGCATTTGAAGCTATATCGCTTATATCCCAAGTGTTTGAAGCTAAATTATTTGTTAAGCATGGATTTGAAGGTAAACCTCCTACATCGCATTGATATGAAGCTAAATCATGAGTTTCGCATGGATTAGAAGCTAACACGTTTGTTTCGCCTTTATTTGAAGCTGTATCATTTATATCGCAAGTATTAGAAGCTAAATCATTTGAATTGCATGGATTTGAAGCTCATCCTTCTACTTCGCATTGATTTGAAGCTAAATCAAATTTATCGCGTGGATTATGAAGCTAACTCGTTTGATCGTCTGCATTTGAAGCTATATCACTTATATCCCAAGTGTTTGAAGCTAAATCATTTGTTAAGCATGGATTTGAAGTTAAACCTTCTACATCGCATTGATTTGAAGCTAAATCATGAGTTTCGCATAGATACGAAGCTAACTCGTTTGTTTCGTCTGCATTTGAAGCTGTATCACTTATACCGCAAGTATCTGAACCTAAATCATTTGTTTCGCATGGATTGGACGCTAAGCCTTCTACTTAGCATTGATTTGAAGCTAAATCAAATTTATCGCGTGGATTATGAAGCTAACTCGTTTGATCGTCTGCATTTGAAGCTATATCACTTATATCCCAAGTGTTTGAAGCTAAATCATTTGTTAAGCATGGATTTGAAGGTAAACCTTCTACATCGCATTGATTTGCAGCTAAATCATGAGTTTCGCATGGATTAGAAGCTAACACGTCTGTTTCGTCTGCATTTGAAGCTATATCATTCATATCGCAAGTATTTGAAGCTAAATCATTTGTTAAGTATGGATTTGAAGGTAAACCTTCTACATCGCATTGATTTGAAGCTAAATCATGGTTTTCGCATAGATATGAAGCTAACTCGTTTGTTTCGTCTGCATTTGAAGCTGTATCACTTATACCGCAAGTATCTGGACCTAAATCATTTGTTTCGCATGGATTGGAAGCTAAGCCTTCTACTTCTCATTGATTTGAAGCTAAATCAAGTTTATCGCATGGATTTTGTGGCCAACTTGTTTGATCGTCCGCATTTGAAGCTATATCACTTATATCCCAAGTGTTTGAAGCTAAATTATTTGTTAAGCATGGATTTGAAGGTAAACCACCTACATCGCATTGATTTGAAGCTAAATCATGAGTTTCGCATGGATTAGAAGCTAACACGTTTGTTTCGCCTGCATTTGAAGCTATATCATTTATATCGCAAGTATTTGAAGCGAAATAATTTGTTAAGCATGGATTTGAAGGTAAACCTTCTAAATCGCATTGATTTGAAGCTAAATCATGAGTTACGCATGGATTAGAAGCTAACTCGTTTGTTTCGTCTGCATTTGAAGCTGTATCACTTATACCGCAAGTATTTGAACTTAAATCATTTGTTTCGCATGGATTGGAAGCTAAGATTTCTACTTCGCATTGATTTGAAGCTAAATCAAGTTTATCGCATGGATTTTGAAGCTAACTCGTTTGATCGTCTGCATTTCAAGCTATATCACTTATATCCCAAGTGTTTGAAGCTAAATCATTTGTTGCGCATGGATTTGAGGGTGAACCTTCTACATCGCATTGATTTGAAGCTAAATCATGAGTTTCGCATGGATTAGAAGCTAACTCGTTTGTTTCACCTGCATTTGAAGCTATATAACTTGTATCGTAAGTATTTGAAGCTAAATCATTTGTGTTCCACGGATTTGAAGCTAATCCTTCTACTTCGCATTGATTTGAAGCTAAATCATGAGTTTCGCATGGATTAGAAGCTAACACGTTTGTTTCGCCTGCTTTTGAAGCTATATCATTTATATCGCAAGTATTTGAAGCTAAATCATTTGTTAAGCATGGATTTGAAGGTATACCTTCTACATCGCATTGATTTGAAGCTAAATCATGTGTTTCGCATAGATATGAAGCTATCTCGTTTGTTTCGTCTGCATTTGAAGCTGTATCATTTATACCGCAAGTATCTGAACCTAAATCATTTGTTTCGCATGGATTTGAAGCTAAGCCTTCTACTTTGCATTGATTTGAAGCTAAATCAAGTTTAGCGCATGGATTTTGAAGCTAACTCGTTTGATCGTCTGCATTTGAAGCTTTTTCACTTATATCCCAAGTGTTTGAAGCTAAATCATTTGTTAAGCATTGATTTGAAGGTAAACCTTCTACATCGCATTGATTTGAAGCTAAATCATGAGTTTCGCATGGATTAGAAGCTAACTCGTTTGTTCCGCCTGCATTTGAAGCTATATCATTTATATCGCAAGTATTAGAAGCTAAATCATTTGTATTGCATGGATTTGAAGCTCATCCTTCTACTTCGCATTGATTTGAAGCTAAATCAAATTTATCGCGTGGATTTTGGAGCTAACTCGTTTGATCGTCTGCATTTGAAGCTTTTTCACTTATATCCCAAGTGTTTGAAGCTAAATCATTTGTTAAGCATTGATTTGAAGGTAAACCTTCTACATCGCATTGATTTGAAGCTAAATCATGAGTTTCGCATGGATTAGAAGCTAACTCGTTTGTTCCGCCTGCATTTGAAGCTATATCATTTATATCGCAAGTATTAGAAGCTAAATCATTTGTATTGCATGGATTTGAAGCTCATCCTTCTACTTCGCATTGATTTGAAGCTAAATCAAATTTATCGCGTGGATTATGAAGCTAACTCGTTTGATCGTCTGCATTTGAAGCTATATCACTTATATCCCAAGTGTTTGAAGCTAAATCATTTGTTAAGCATGGATTTGAGGGTAAACCTTCTACATCGCATTGATTTGCAGCTAAATCATGAGTTTCGCATGGATTAGAAGCTAACACGTTTGTTTCGCCTGCATTTGAAGCTGTATCATTTATATCGCAAGTATTAGAAGCTAAATCATTTGAATTGCATGGATTTGAAGCTCATCCTTCTACTTCGCATTGATTTGAAGCTAAATCAAATTTATCGCGTGGATTATGAAGCTAACTCGTTTGTTTCGTCTGCATTTGAAGCTATATCACTTATGTCCCAAGTGTTTGAAGCTAAATCATTTGTTAAGCATGGATTTGAAGGTAAACCTCCTACATCGCATTGATTTGAAGCTAAATCATGATTTTCGCATGGATTAGAAGCTAACACGTTTGTTTCGCCTGCATTTGAAGCTATATCATTTATATCGCAAATATTTGAAGCGAAATCATTTGTTAAGCATGGATTTGAAGGTAAACCTTCTACATCGCATTGATTTGAAGCTAAATCATGAGTTTCGCATGGATTAGAAGCTAACTAGTTTGTTTCGCCTGCATTTGAAGCTATATCATTTATATCGCAAGTATTTGAAGCTAAATCATTTGTGTTCCACGGATTTGAAGCTAATCCTTCTACTTCGCATTGATTTGAAGCTAAATCAAGTTTATCGCATGGATTTTGAATCTAACTCGTTTGATCGTCTGCATTTGAAGCATTTTCACTTATATCCCAAGTGTTTGAAGCTAAATCATTTGTTAAGCATTGATTTGAAGGTAAACCTTCTACATCGCATTTATTTGAAGCTAAATCATGAGTTTCGCATGGATTAGAAGCTAACTCGTTTGTTCCGCCTGCATTTGAAGCTATATCATTTATATCGCAAGTATTTGAAGCTAAATCATTTGTTAAGCATGGATTTGAAGATATACCTTCTACATCGCATTGATTTGAAGCTAAATCATGTGTTTCGCATAGATATGAAGCTATCTCGTTTGTTTCGTCTGCATTTGAAGCTGTATCATTTATACCGCAAGTATCTGAACCTAAATCATTTGTTTCGCATGGATTTGAAGCTAAGCCTTCTACTTTGCATTGATTTGAAGCTAAATCAAGTTTAGCGCATGGATTTTGAAGCTAACTCGTTTGATCGTCTGCATTTGAAGCTTTTTCACTTATATCCCAAGTGTTTGAAGCTAAATCATTTGTTAAGCATTGATTTGAAGGTAAACCTTCTACATCGCATTGATTTGAAGCTAAATCATGAGTTTCGCATGGATTAGAAGCTAACTCGTTTGTTCCGCCTGCATTTGAAGCTATATCATTTATATCGCAAGTATTAGAAGCTAAATCATTTGTATTGCATGGATTTGAAGCTCATCCTTCTACTTCGCATTGATTTGAAGCTAAATCAAATTTATCGCGTGGATTATGAAGCTAACTCGTTTGGTCGTCTGCATTTGAAGCTATATCACTTATATCCCAAGTGTTTGAAGCTAAATCATTTGTTAAGCATGGATTTGAAGGTAAACCTTCTACATCGCATTGATTTGCAGCTAAATCATGAGTTTTGCATGGATTAGAAGCTAACACGTTTGTTTCGCCTGCATTTGAAGCTGTATCATTTATATCGCAAGTATTAGAAGCTAAATCATTTGAATTGCATGGATTTGAAGCTCATCCTTCTACTTCGCATTGATTTGAAGCTAAATCAAATTTATCGCGTGGATTATGAAGCTAACTCGTTTGATCGTCTGCATTTGAAGCTATATCACTTATATCCCAAGTGTTTGAAGCTAAATCATTTGTTAAGTATGGATTTGAAGGTAAACCTTCTACATCGCATTGATTTGAAGCTAAATCATGGGTTTCGCATAGATATGAAGCTAACTCGTTTGTTTCGTCTGCATTTGAAGCTGTATCACTTATACCGCAAGTATCTGGACCTAAATCATTTGTTTCGCATGGATTGGAAGCTAAGCCTTCTACTTCTCATTGATTTGAAGCTAAATCAAGTTTATCGCATGGATTATGAAGCTAACTCGTTTGATCGTCTGCATTTGAAGCTATATCACTTATATCCCAAGTGTTTGAAGCTAAATCATTTGTTGTGCATGGATTTGAGGGTGAACCTTCTACATCGCATTGATTTGAAGCTAAATCATGAGTTTCGCATGGATTAGAAGCTAACTCGTTTGTTTCACCTGCATTTGAAGCTATATAACTTGTATCGCAAGTATTTGAAGCTAAATCATTTGTTAAGTATGCATTTGAAGGTAATCCTTCTACTTCGCATTGATTTGAAGCTAAATCAAGTTTATCGCATGGATTTTGAAGCTAACACGTTTGATCGTCTGCATTTGCAGCTATATCACTTATATCCCAAGTGTTTGAAGCTAAATCATTTGTTAAGCATGGATTTGAAGTTAAACCTTCTACATCGCATTGATTTGAAGCTAAATCATGAGTTTCGCATAGATACGAAGCTAACTCGTTTGTTTCGTCTGCATTTGAAGCTGTATCACTTATACCGCAAGTATCTGAACCTAAATCATTTGTTTCGCATGGATTGGACGCTAAGCCTTCTATTTCGCATTGATTTGAAGCTAAATCAAGTTTATCGCATGGATTTTGAACCTAACTCGTTTGATCGTATGCATTTGAAGCTATATCGCTTATATCCCAAGTGTTTGAAGCTAAATTATTTGTTAAGCATGGATTTGAAGGTAAACCTTCTACATCGCATTGATTTGCAGCTAAATCATGAGTTTCGCATGGATTAGAAGCTAACACGTCTGTTTCGCCTGCATTTGAAGCTATATCATTCATATCGCAAGTATTTGAAGCTAAATCATTTGTTAAGTATGGATTTGAAGGTAAACCTTCTACATCGCATCGATTTGAAGCTAAATCATGGGTTTCGCATAGATATGAAGCTAACTCGTTTGTTTCGTCTGCATTTGACGCTGTATCACTTATACCGCAAGTATCTGGACCTAAATCATTTGTTTCGCATGGATTGGAAGCTAAGCCTTCTACTTCTCATTGATTTGAAGCTAAATCAAGTTTATCGCATGGATTTTGTGGCCAACTTGTTTGATCGTCCGCATTTGAAGCTATATCACTTATATCCCAAGTGTTTGAAGCTAAATTATTTGTTAAGCATGGATTTGAAGGTAAACCACCTACATCGCATTGATTTGAAGCTAAATCATGAGTTTCGCATGGATTAGAAGCTAACACGTTTGTTTCGCCTGCATTTGAAGCTATATCATTTATATCGCAAGTATTTGAAGCGAAATAATTTGTTAAGCATGGATTTGAAGGTAAACCTTCTAAATCGCATTGATTTGAAGCTAAATCATGAGTTACGCATGGATTAGAAGCTAACTCGTTTGTTTCGCCTGCATTTGAAGCTATATCATTTATATCGCAAGTATGTGAAGCTAAATCATTTGTGTTCCACGGATTTGAAGCTAATCCTTCTACTTCGCATTGATTTGAAGCTAAATCAAGTTTATCGCATGGATTTTGAATCTACCTCGTTTGATCGTCTGCATTTGATGCCGTATCACTTATATCCCAAGTGCTTGAAGCTAAATCATTTTTTAAGCATGGATTTGAAGGTAAACCTTCTACATCGCATTGATTTGAAGCAAAATCATGACTTTCGCATGGATTAGAAGCTAACACGTTTGTTTCGCCTGCTTTTGAAGCTATATCATTTATATCGCAAGTATTTGAAGCTAAATCATTTGTTAAGCATGGATTTGAAGGTAAACCTTCTACATCGCATTGATTTGAAGCTAAATCATGTGTTTCGCATAGATATGAAGCTAACTCGTTTGTTTCGTCTGCATTTGAAGCTGTATCATTTATACCGCAAGTATCTGAACCTAAATCATTTGTTTCGCATGGATTTGAAGCTAAGCATTCTACTTCGCATTGAGTTGAAGCTAAATCAAATTTATCGCATGGATTTTGAAGCTAACTGGTTTGATCGTCAGCATTTCAAGCTATATCACTTATATCCCAAGTGTTTGAAGCTAAATCATTTGTTGGGCATGGATTTGAAGGTGAACCTTCTACATCGTATTTATTTGAACCTAAATCATGAGTTTCGCATGGATTAGAAGCTAACTCTTTGTTTCGCCTGCATTTGAAGCTATATCATTTATATCGCAAGTATTAGAAGCTAAATCATTTGTATTGCATGGATTTGAAGCTCATCCTTCTACTTCGCATTGATTTGAAGCTAAATCAAATTTATCGCGTGGATTATGAAGCTATCTCGTTTGATCGTCTGCATTTGAAGCTATATCACTTATATCCCAAGTGTTTGAAGCTAAATCATTTGTTTCGCATGGATTGGACGCTAAGCCTTCTATTTCGCATTGATTTGAAGCTAAATCAAGTTTATCGCATGGATTTTGAAGCTAACTCGTTTGATCGTATGCATTTGAAGCTATATCGCTTATATCCCAAGTGTTTGAAGCTTAATCATTTGTTGCGCATGGATTTGAAGGTGAACCTTCTACATCGCATTGATGTGAAGCTAAATCATGAGTTTCGCATGGATTAGAAGCTAACTCGTTTGTTTCGCCTGCATTTGAAGCTATATCATTTATATCGCAAGTATTTGAAGCTAAATCATTTGTGTTGCATGGATTTGAAGCTCATCCTTCTACTTTGCATTGATTTGAAGCTAAATCAAGTTTATCGCATGGATTTTGAAGCTAACTCGTTTGATCGTTTGCATTTGAAGCTATATCACTTATATCTCAAGTGTTTGAAGCTAAATTATTTGTTAAGCATTGGATTTGAAGATAAACCTTCTACATCGCATTGATTTGAAGCTAAATCATGAGTTTCGCAAGGATTAGAAGCTAACTCGTTTGTTTCGCCTGCATTTGAAGCTATATCATTTATATCGCTAGTATTTGAAGCTAAATCATTAGTGTTGCATGGATTTGAAGCTCATCCTTCTATTTCGCATTGATTTGAAGCTAAATCAAATTTATCGCGTGGATTATGTAGCTAACTCGTTTGATCGTCTGCATTTGAAGCTATATCACTTATATCCCAAGTGTTTGAAGCTAAATTATTTGTTAAGCATGGATTTGAAGGTAAACCTTCCACATCGCATTGATTTGAAGCTAAATCAAGTTTATCGCATTGATTTTGAAGCTAACTCGTTTGATCGCCTGCATTTGAAGCTATATCACATATATCACAAGTGTTTGAAGCTAAATCATTTGTTGCGCATGGATTTGAAGGTCAACCTTCTACATCGCATTGATTTGAAGCTAAATCATGAGTTTCGCATGGATTAGAAGCTAACTCGATTGTTTCGCCTGCATTTGAAGCTATAGCATTTATATTGCAAGTATTTGAAGCTAAATCATTTGTGTTGCATGTATTTGAAGCTCATCCTTCTACTTCGCATTGATTTGAAGCTAAATCAAGTTTATCGCATGGATTTTGAAGCTAACTCGTTTAATCGTCTGCATTTGAAGCTATATCACTTATATCCAAGTGTTTGAAGCTAAATTATTTGTTAAGCATGGATTTGAAGTTAATCCTCCTACATCGCATTGATTTGAAGCTAAATCATGAGTTTCGCATGGATTAGAATCTAACACGTTTGTTTCGCCTGCATTTGAAGCTATATCATTTATATCGCAAGTATTTGAAGCGAAATCATTTGTTAAGCATGGATTTGAAGGTAAACCTTCTACATCGCATTGATTTGAAGCTAAATCATGAGTTTCGCATGGATTAGAAGCTAACTCGTTTGTTTCGCCTGCATTTGAAGCTATATCATTTATATCGCAAGTATTTGAAGCTAAATCATTTGTGTTGCTTGGATTTGAAGCTCATCCTTCTACTTCGCATTGATTTGAAGCTAAATCAAGTTTATCGCATGGATTTTGAACCTAACTCGTTTGATCGTATGCATTTGAAGCTATATCGCTTATATCCCAAGTGTTTGAAGCTAAATTATTTGTTAAGCATGGATTTGAAGGTAAACCTTCTACATCGCATTGATTTGGAGCTAAATCATGAGTCTCGCATGGATTAGAAGCTAACTCGTTTGTTTCGCCTGCATTTGAAGCTAATCATTTATATCGCTAGTATTTGAAGCTAAATCATTTGTTAAGCATGGATTTGAAGGTAAACCTTCTACATCGCATTGATTTGAAGCTAAATCATGAGTTTCGAATAGATATGAAGCTAACTCGTTCGTTTTGTCTGCATTTGAAGCTGTATCATTTATACCGCAAGTATCTGAACCTAAATCATTTGTTTCGCATGGATTGGAAGCTAAGCCTTCTACTTCGCATTGATTTGAAGCTAAATCAAGTTTATCGCATGGATTTTGAAGCTAACTCGTTTGACCGTCTGCATTTGAAGCTATATCATTTATATCGCAAGTATTAGAAGCTAAATCATTTGTATTGCATGGATTTGAAGCTCATCCTTCTACTTCGCATTGATTTGAAGCTAAATCAATTTTATCGCGTGGATTATGAAGCTATCTCGTTTGATCGTCTGCATTTGAAGCTATATCACTTATATCCCAAGTGTTTGAAGCTAAATCATTTGTTAAGCATGGATTTGAAGGTAAACCTTCTACATCGCATTGATTTGCAGCTAAATCATGAGTTTCGCATGGATTAGAAGCTAACACGTTTGTTTCGTCTGCATTTGATCTGTATCACTTATACCGCAAGTATCTGAACCTAAATCATTTGCTTCGCATGGATTGGAAGCTAAGCCTTCTACTTCGCATTGATTTGAAGCTAAATCAATTTTATCGCATGGATTTTGAAGCTAACTCGTTTGATCGTCTGCATTTCAAGCTATATCACTTATATCCCAAGTGTTTGAAGCTTAATCATTTGTTGCGCATGGATTTGAAGGTGAACCTTCTACATCGCATTGATGTGAAGCTAAATCATGAGTTTCGCATGGATTAGAAGCTAACTCGTTTGTTTCGCCTGCATTTGAAGCTATATCATTTATATCGCAAGTATTTGAAGCTAAATCATTTGTGTTGCATGGATTTGAAGCTCATCCTTCTACTTTGCATTGATTTGAAGCTAAATCAAGTTTATCGCATGGATTTTGAAGCTAACTCGTTTGATCGTTTGCATTTGAAGCTATATCACTTATATCTCAAGTGTTTGAAGCTAAATTATTTGTTAAGCATGGATTTGAAGGTAAACCTTCTACATCGCATTGATTTGAAGCTAAATCAAATTTATCGCATGGATTAGTAGCTAACTCGTTTGTTTCGCCTGCATTTGAAGCTATATCATTTATATCGCAAGTATTTGAAGCTAAATCATTTGTGTTGCTTGGATTTGAAGCTTATCCTTCTACTTCGCATTGATTTGAAGCTAAATCAAGTTTATCGCATGGATTTTGAAGCTAACTCGTTTGATCGTATGCATTTGAAGCTATATCACTTATATTGCAAGTGTTTGATGCTAAATAATTTTGTTCGCATGGATTTGAAGGTAAACCTTCTACATAGCATTGATTTGAAGCTTAATCATGTGTTTTGCATGGATTTGAAGCTAACTCATTTGTTTCCCCTCCATTCGAAGCTATATCACTGATATCGCAAGTATCTGATGTTAAATCATTTGTTTCGCACGGATTTGAAGCTAAAACTTCTACATCGCATTGATTTGCAGCTAAATCATATGTTTCGCATGGATTTTGAAGCTAATTCGTTTGATTCGTCTGCATTTGAAGCTATATGACTTATATCGTAATTATTTGAAGCTAAATCATTAATTCCGCATGGATTTGAAGCTAAACCTTCTACATAGCATTGATTTGAAGCTTAATCATTTGTTTCGCATGGATTTGAAGCTAAGCCTTCTACATCGCATTGATTTGGAGGTAAATCATGTGTATCGTATGGATTTCAAGCTAACTCGTTTGTCTCGCCTGCTGTAGATCTATATCACTTATATCGCAAGTATTTGAAGCTAAATCATTTGTTTCGCATGGATTTGAATCTAAGCCTTCTACTTCGCATTGATTTGAAGCTAAATCATTTGTTTGGTATGGATTTTGAAGCTAACTCGTTTGATTCGTCTGCATTTGAAGCTGTATCACTTATGTCGCAATTATTTGAAGCTAAATCATTGGTTCCGCATGGATTTGATGCTAAACCTTCTACATCGTATTGATTTGAAGTTAAATCATGTGTTTCGCTTGGATTTGAAGTTAAACCTTCTGCATCGCATTGATTTGAAGCTAAATCATGTGTTCCGCTTGGGTTTGAAGCTAAACCTTCCACATAGCATTGATTTGAAGCTTAATCATTTGTTTCGCATGGATTTGTAGCTAAGCCTTCTACATCGCATTGATTTGAAGCTAAATCATTTGTTTGGTATGGATTTTGAAGCTAACTCGTTTGATTCGTCTGCATTTGAAGCTGTATCACTTATGTCGCAATTATTTGAAGCTAAATCATTGGTTCCGCATGGATTTGATGCTAAACCTTCTACATCGTATTGATTTGAAGTTAAATCATGTGTTTCGCTTGGATTTGAAGCTAAACCTTCTACATCGCATTGATTTGAAGCTAAATCATGTGTTTCGCTTGGAGTTGAAGCTAAACCTTCTACATAGCATTGATTTGAAGCTTAATAATTTGTTTCGCATGGATTTGAAGCTAAGCCTTCTACATCGCATTGATTTGAAGCTAAATCATTTGTTTGGTATGGATTTTGAAGCTAACTAGTTTGATTCGTTTGCATTTGAAGCTATATCACTTATGCCGCAATTATTTGAAGCTAAATCATTGATTCAGCATGGATTTGAAGCTAAACCGTCTACATCGCATTGATTTGAAGCTAAATCATGTGTTTCGCTTTGATTTGAAGCTAACTCGTTTGTTGCGCATGCAGTTGAATCTAAATAACGTATATCTCAAGTATTTGTAGCTAAACCATTTCTTTCGAATGGATTTGAATCTAAGCCGTGTACTTCGTATTAATTTGAAGCTAAATCGTGTGTTTCGCTTGGATTTGAAGCTAAACCTTCTACATAGCATTGATTTGATGCTTAATCATGTGTTTTGCATTGATTTGAAGCTAACTGATTTGTTTCCCCTCCATTTGAAGCTATATCACTGATATCGCAAGTATCTGATGTCAAATCATTTGTTTCGCATGGATTTGAAGCTAAAACTTCTACATCGCATTGATTAGCAGCTAAATCATATGTTTCGCATGGATTTGAAGCTAACTCGTTTGTTTCCTCTGCATTTGAACCTATATCACTTATATCGCAAGTATCTGAAGCTAAATCACTTGTTTCGCATGGATTTTAATCCAAGCCTCCTTCTTCGCATTGATTTGAAGCTAAATCATTTGTTTCGCATAGATTTTGAAGCCAACTTGTATGATTCGTCTGCATTTGATGCTATATCACTCATATTGCAATTATTTGAAGCTAAATTTTTGGTTCCGCATGGATTTGAAGCTAAATCTTTGGTTCCGCATGGATTTGAAGCTAAATCTGTGGTTCCGCATGGATTTGAAGCAAAACCTTCTACATCGCATTGATTTGAAGCTAAATCGTGTGTTTCGCTTGGATTTGAAGCTAAACCTTCTACATAGCATTGAGTTGAAGCTTAACCATGTGTTTTGCAAGGATTTGAAGCTAACTCATTTGTATCCCCTCCATTTGAAGCTATATCACTTATATCGCATGTATCTGATGTTAAATCATTTGCTTCGCATGGATTTGAAGCTAAACTTTCTACATTGCATTGATTTGAATCTAAATCATGTGTCTCGCTTGGATTTGAATCTATACCTTCTACTTCGCATTGGTTTGAAGCTTAATCATGTGTTTAGCATGCATTTGAATCTAACTCATTTGTATCCCCTCCATTTGAAGCTATATCACTTGTACCGCATGTATCTGATGCTAAATCATTTGCTTCGCATGGATTTAAAGCTAAGGCTTCTACATCGCATAGATTGGAAGCTTAATCATGTGTTTCGCTTGTATATGAAGCTAACTCGTTTGATTCTTCTCCATTTGAAGCTATATCACTTATATCCCAAGTGTTTAAAGCTAAATCATTTGTTTTGCATGGATTTGAAGCTAAACCTTCTACATCGCATTGAATTGAAGCTAAATCATCTGTTTCGCTTGGATTTGAAGCAAAACCTTCTACATAGCATTGATTTGAAGATTAATCATGTGTTTTGCATGGATTTGAAGCTAACTCATTTGTTTCCCCTCCATTTGAAACTATATCACTTATATTGCAAGTATCTGATGTTAAATCATTTGCTACGCATGGATTTGAAGCTAAACTTTCTACATTGCATTGATTTGAAGCTAAATCATGTGTTTCGCTTGTATTTGAAGCTAAACCTTCTACATAGCATTGATTTGAAGCTTAATCATGTATTTTGCATGGATTTGAAGCTAACTCATTTGTTTACCCTCCATTTGAAACTATATCACTTATATCGCAAGTATCTGATGTTAAATCACTTGTTCCGCATGGATTTGAAGCTAAACCTTCTACATCGCATTGATTTGAATCTAAATCATGAGTTTCGAATAGATATGAAGCTAACTCGTTCGTTTTGTCTGCATTTGAAGCTGTATCACTTATACCGCAAGTATCTGAACCTAAATCATTTGTTTCGCATGGATTGGAAGCTAAGCCTTCTACTTCGCATTGATTTGAAGCTAAATCAAGTTTATCGCATGGATTTTGAAGCTAACTCGTTTGACCGTCTGCATTTGAAGCTATATCATTTATATCGCAAGTATTAGAAGCTAAATCATTTGTATTGCATGGATTTGAAGCTCATCCTTCTACTTCGCATTGATTTGAAGCTAAATCAAATTTATCGCGTGGATTATGAAGCTATCTCGTTTGATCGTCTGCATTTGAAGCTATATCACTTATATCCCAAGTGTTTGAAGCTAAATCATTTGTGTTCCACGGATTTGAAGCTAATCCTTCTACTTCGCATTGATTTGAAGCTAAATCATGAGTTTCGCATGGATTAGAAGCTAACACGTTTGTTTCGCCTGCATTTGAAGCTATATCATTTATATCGCAAGTATTTGAAGCTAAATCATTTGTTAAGCATGGATTTGAAGGTATACCTTCTACATCGCATTGATTTGAATCTAAATCATGAGTTTCGAATAGATATGAAGCTAACTCGTTCGTTTTGTCTGCATTTGAAGCTGTATCACTTATACCGCAAGTATCTGAACCTAAATCATTTGTTTCGCATGGATTGGAAGCTAAGCCTTCTACTTCGCATTGATTTGAAGCTAAATCAAGTTTATCGCATGGATTTTGAAGCTAACTCGTTTGACCGTCTGCATTTGAAGCTATATCATTTATATCGCAAGTATTAGAAGCTAAATCATTTGTATTGCATGGATTTGAAGCTCATCCTTCTACTTCGCATTGATTTGAAGCTAAATCAAATTTATCGCGTGGATTATGAAGCTATCTCGTTTGATCGTCTGCATTTGAAGCTATATAACTTGTATCGTAAGTATTTGAAGCTAAATCATTTGTGTTCCACGGATTTGAAGCTAATCCTTCTACTTCGCATTGATTTGAAGCTAAATCATGAGTTTCGCATGGATTAGAAGCTAACACGTTTGTTTCGCCTGCATTTGAAGCTATATCATTTATATCGCAAGTATTTGAAGCTAAATCATTTGTTAAGCATGGATTTGAAGGTATACCTTCTACATCGCATTGATTTGAAGCTAAATCATGTGTTTCGCATAGATATGAAGCTATCTCGTTTGTTTCGTCTGCATTTGAAGCTGTATCATTTATACCGCAAGTATCTGAACCTAAATCATTTGTTTCGCATGGATTTGAAGCTAAGCCTTCTACTTTGCATTGATTTGAAGCTAAATCAAGTTTAGCGCATGGATTTTGAAGCTAACTCGTTTGATCGTCTGCATTTGAAGCTTTTTCACTTATATCCCAAGTGTTTGAAGCTAAATCATTTGTTAAGCATTGATTTGAAGGTAAACCTTCTACATCGCATTGATTTGAAGCTAAATCATGAGTTTCGCATGATTAGAAGCTAACTCGTTTGTTCCGCCTGCATTTGAAGCTATATCATTTATATCGCAAGTATTAGAAGCTAATCATTTGTATTGCATGGATTTGAAGCTCATCCTTCTACTTCGCATTGATTTGAAGCTAAATCAAATTTATCGCGTGGATTATGAAGCTAACTCGTTTGATCGTCTGCATTTGAAGCTATATCACTTATTCCCAAGTGTTTGAAGCTAAATCATTTGTTAGCATGGATTTGAGAGTAAACCTTCTACATCGCATTGATTTGCAGCTAAATCATGAGTTTCGCATGGATTAGAAGCTAACACGTTTGTTTCGCCTGCATTTGAAGCTGTATCATTTATATCGCAAGTATTAGAAGCTAAATCATTTGAATTGCATGGATTTGAAGCTCATCCTTCTACTTCGCATTGATTTGAAGCTAAATCAAATTTATCGCGTGGATTATGAAGCTAACTCGTTTGTTTCGTCTGCATTTGAAGCTATATCACTTATGTCCCAAGTGTTTGAAGCTAAATCATTTGTTAAGCATGGATTTGAAGGTAAACCTCCTACATCGCATTGATTTGAAGCTAAATCATGAGTTTCGCATGGATTAGAAGCTAACACGTTTGTTTCGCCTGCATTTGAAGCTATATCATTTATATCGCAAATATATGAAGCGAAATCATTTGTTAAGCATGATTGAAGGTAAACCTTCTACATCGCATTGATTTGAAGCTAAATCATGAGTTTCGCATGGATTAGAAGCTAACTAGTTTGTTTCGCCTGCATTTGAAGCTATATCATTTATATCGCAAGTATGGAAGCTAATCATTTGGTGTTCCACGGATTTGAAGCTAATCCTTCTACTTCGCATTGATTTGAAGCTAAATCAAGTTTATCGCATGGATTTGAATCTAACCGTTTGATCGTCTGCATTTGAAGCTTTTTCACTTATATCCCAAGTGTTTGAAGCTAAATCATTTGTTAAGCAATTGATTTGAAGGGGTAAACCTTCTACATCGCATTGATTTGAAGCTAAATCATGAGTTTCGCATGGATTAGAAGCTAACTCGTTTGTTCCGCCTGCATTTGAAGCTATATCATTTATATCGCAAGTATTAGAAGCTAAATCATTTGTATTGCATGGATTTGAAGCTCATCCTTCTACTTCGCATTGATTTGAAGCTAAATCAAATTTATCGCGTGGATTATGAAGCTAACTCGTTTGATCGTCTGCATTTGAAGCTATATCACTTATATCCCAAGTGTTTGAAGCTAAATCATTTGTTAAGCATGGATTTGAAGGTAAACCTTCTACATCGCATTGATTTGCAGCTAAATCATGAGTTTCGCATGGATTAGAAGCTAACTCGTTTGTTTCGTCTGCATTTGAAGCTATATCACTTATTTCCCAAGTGTTTGAAGCTAAATCATTTGTTAAGCATGGATTTGAAGGTAAACCTTCTACATCGCATTGATTTGAAGCTAAATCATGAGTTTCGCATGGATTAGAAGCTAACACGTTTGTTTCGCCTGCATTTGAAGCTGTTTCATTTATATCGCAAGTATTTGAAGCTAAATCATTTGTTAAGCATGGATTTGAAGGTAAACCTTCTACATCGTATTGATTTGAAGCTAAATCATGTGTTTCGCATAGATATGAAGCTAACTCGTTTGTTTCGTCTGCATTTGAAGCTGTATCACTTATACCGCAAGTATTTGAACTTAAATCATTTGTTTCGCATGGATTGGAAGCTAAGCCTTCTACTTCGCATTGATTTGAAGCTAAATCAAGTTTATCGCATGGATTTTGAAGCTAACTCGTTTGATCGTCTGCATTTCAAGCTATATCACTTATATCCCAAGTGTTTGAAGCTAAATCATTTGTTGCGCATGGATTTGAGGGTGAACCTTCTACATCGTATTGATTTGAAGCTAAATCATGAGTTTCGCATGGATTAGAAGCTAACTCGTTTGTTTCACCTGCATTTGAAGCTATATAACTTGTATCGTAAGTATTTGAAGCTAAATCATTTGTGTTCCACGGATTTGAAGCTAATCCTTCTACTTCGCATTGATTTGAAGCTAAATCATGAGTTTCGCATGGATTAGAAGCTAACACGTTTGTTTCGCCTGCATTTGAATCTATATCATTTATATCGCAAGTATTTGAAGCTAAATCATTTGTCAAGCATGGATTTGAAGGTATACCTTCTACATCGCATTGATTTGAAGCTAAATCATGTGTTTCGCATAGATATGAAGCTATCTCGTTTGTTTCGTCTGCATTTGAAGCTGTATCATTTATACCGCAAGTATCTGAACCTAAATCATTTGTTCCGCCTGCATTTGAAGCTATATCATTTATATCGCAAGTATTAGAAGCTAGATCATTTGTATTGCATGGATTTGAAGCTCATCCTTCTACTTCGCATTGATTTGAAGCTAAATCAAATTTATCGCGTGGATTATGAAGCTAACTCGTTTGATCGTCTACATTTGAAGCTATATCACTTATATCCCAAGTGTTTGAAGCTAAATCATTTGTTAAGCATGGATTTGAAGGTAAACCTTCTACATCGCATTGATTTGCAGCTAAATCATGAGTTTCGCATGGATTAGAAGCTAACACGTTTGTTTCGCCTGCATTTGAAGCTGTATCATTTATATCGCAAGTATTAGAAGCTAAATCATTTGAATTGCATGGATTTGAAGCTCATCCTTCTACTTCGCATTGATTTGAAGCTAAATCAAATTTATCGCGTGGATTATGAAGCTAACTCGTTTGTTTCGTCTGCATTTGAAGCTATATCACTTATGTCCCAAGTGTTTGAAGCTAAATCATTTGTTAAGCATGGATTTGAAGGTAAACCTCCTACATCGCATTGATTTGAAGCTAAATCATGAGTTTCGCATGGATTAGAAGCTAACACGTTTGTTTCGCCTGCATTTGAAGCTATATCATTTATATCGCAAATATATGAAGCGAAATCATTTGTTAAGCATGGATTTGAAGGTAAACCTTCTACATCGCATTGATTTGAAGCTAAATCATGAGTTTCGCATGGATTAGAAGCTAACTAGTTTGTTTCGCCTGCATTTGAAGCTATATCATTTATATCGCAAGTATTTGAAGCTAAATCATTTGTGTTCCACGGATTTGAAGCTAATCCTTCTACTTCGCATTGATTTGAAGCTAAATCAAGTTTATCGCATGGATTTTGAATCTAACTCGTTTGATCGTCTGCATTTGAAGCTTTTTCACTTATATCCCAAGTGTTTGAAGCTAAATCATTTGTATTGCATGGATTTGAAGCTCATCCTTCTACTTCGCATTGATTTGAAGCTAAATCAAATTTATCGCGTGGATTATGAAGCTAACTCGTTTGATCGTCTGCATTTGAAGCTATATCACTTATATCCCAAGTGTTTGAAGCTAAATCATTTGTTAAGCATGGATTTGAAGGTAAACCTTCTACATCGCATTGATTTGCAGCTAAATCATGAGTTTCGCATGGATTAGAAGCTAACACGTTTGTTTCGCCTGCATTTGAATCTGTATCATTTATATCGCAAGTATTAGAAGCTAAATCATTTGAATTGCATGGATTTGAAGCTCATCCTTCTACTTCGCATTGATTTGAAGCTAAATCAAATTTATCGCGTGGCTTATGAAGCTAACTCGTTTGTTTCGTCTGCATTTGAAGCTATATCACTTATTTCCCAAGTGTTTGAAGCTAAATCATTTGTTAAGCATGGATTTGAAGGTAAACCTTCTACATCGCATTGATTTGAAGCTAAATCATGAGTTTCGCATGGATTAGAAGCTAACACGTTTGTTTCGCCTGCATTTGAAGCTGTTTCATTTATATCGCAAGTATTTGAAGCTAAATCATTTGTTAAGCATGGATTTGAAGGTAAACCTTCTACATCGTATTGATTTGAAGCTAAATCATGTGTTTCGCATAGATATGAAGCTAACTCGTTTGTTTCGTCTGCATTTGAAGCTGTATCACTTATACCGCAAGTATTTGAACTTAAATCATTTGTTTCGCATGGATTGGAAGCTAAGCCTTCTACTTCGCATTGATTTGAAGCTAAATCAAGTTTATCGCATGGATTTTGAAGCTAACTCGTTTGATCGTCTGCATTTCAAGCTATATCACTTATATCCCAAGTGTTTGAAGCTAAATCATTTGTTGCGCATGGATTTGAGGGTGAACCTTCTACATCGCATTGATTTGAAGCTATATCATGAGTTTCGCATGGATTAGAAGCTAACTCGTTTGTTTCACCTGCATTTGAAGCTATATAACTTGTATCGTAAGTATTTGAAGCTAAATCATTTGTGTTCCACGGATTTGAAGCTAATCCTTCTACTTCGCATTGATTTGAAGCTAAATCATGAGTTTCGCATGGATTAGAAGCTAACACGTTTGTTTCGTCTGCATTTGAAGCTGTATCATTTATACCGCAAGTATCTTAACCTAAATCATTTGTTTCGCATGGATTTGAAGCTAAGCCTTCTACTTTGCATTGATTTGAAGCTAAATCAAGTTTAGCGCATGGATTTTGAAGCTAACTCGTTTGATCGTCTGCATTTGAAGCTTTTTCACTTATATCCCAAGTGTTTGAAGCTAAATCATTTGTTAAGCATTGATTTGAAGGTAAACCTTCTACATCGCATTGATTTGAAGCTAAATCATGAGTTTCGCATGGATTAGAAGCTAACTCGTTTGTTCCGCCTGCATTTGAAGCTATATCATTTATATCGCAAGTATTAGAAGCTAAATCATTTGTATTGCATGGATTTGAAGCTCATCCTTCTACTTCGCATTGATTTGAAGCTAAATCAAATTTATCGCGTGGATTTTGAAGCTAACTCGTTTGATCGTCTGCATTTGAAGCTTTTTCACTTATATCCCAAGTGTTTGAAGCTAAATCATTTGTTAAGCATTGATTTGAAGGTAAACCTTCTACATCGCATTGATTTGAAGCTAAATCATGGTTTTCGCATAGATATGAAGCTAACTCGTTTGTTTCGTCTGCATTTGAAGCTGTATCACTTATACCGCAAGTATCTGGACTAAATCATTTGTTTCGCATGGATTGGAAGCTAAGCCTTCTACTTCTCATTGATTTGAAGCTAAATCAAGTTTATCGCATGGATTTTGTGGCCAACTTGTTTGATCGTCCGCATTTGAAGCTATATCACTTATATCCCAAGTGTTTGAAGCTAAATCATTTGTTAAGCATGGATTTGAAGGGTATACCTTCTACATCGCATTGATTTGAAGCTAAATCATGTGTTTCGCATAGATATGAAGCTATCTCGTTTGTTTCGTCTGCATTTGAAGCTGTATCATTTATACCGCAAGTATCTGAACCTAAATCATTTGTTTCGCATGGATTTGAAGCTAAGCCTTCTACTTTGCATTGATTTGAAGCTAAATCAAGTTTAGCGCATGGATTTTGAAGCTAACTCGTTTGATCGTCTGCATTTGAAGCTTTTTCACTTATATCCCAAGTGTTTGAAGCTAAATCATTTGTTAAGCATTGATTTGAAGGTAAACCTTCTACATCGCATTAATTTGAAGCTAAATCATGAGTTTCGCATAGATACGAAGCTAACTCGTTTGTTTCGTCTGCATTTGAAGCTGTATCACTTATACCGCAAGTATCTGAACCTAAATCATTTGTTTCGCATGGATTGGACGCTAAGCCTTCTATTTCGCATTGATTTGAAGCTAAATCAAGTTTATCGCATGGATTTTGAACCTAACTCGTTTGATCGTATGCATTTGAAGCTATATCGCTTATATCCCAAGTGTTTGAAGCTAAATTATTTGTTAAGCATGGATTGAAGGTAAACTCCTACATCGCATTGATATGAAGCTAAATCATGAGTTTCGCATGGATTAGAAGCTAACACGTTTGTTTCGCCTTTATTTGAAGCTGTATCATTTATATCGCAAGTATTAGAAGCTAAATCATTTGAATTGCATGGATTTGAAGCTCATCCTTCTACTTCGCATTGATTTGAAGCTAAATCAAATTTATCGCGTGGATTATGAAGCTAACTCGTTTGATCGTCTGCATTTGAAGCTATATCACTTATATCCCAAGTGTTTGAAGCTAAATCATTTGTTAAGCATGGATTTGAAGTTAAACCTTCTACATCGCATTGATTTGAAGCTAAATCATGAGTTTCGCATAGATACGAAGCTAACTCGTTTGTTTCGTCTGCATTTGAAGCTGTATCACTTATACCGCAAGTATCTGAACCTAAATCATTTGTTTCGCATGGATTGGACGCTAAGCCTTCTACTTAGCATTGATTTGAAGCTAAATCAAATTTATCGCGTGGATTATGAAGCTAACTCGTTTGATCGTCTGCATTTGAAGCTATATCACTTATATCCCAAGTGTTTGAAGCTAAATCATTTGTTAAGTATGGATTTGAAGGTAAACCTTCTACATCGCATTGATTTGAAGCTAAATCATGGTTTTCGCATAGATATGAAGCTAACTCGTTTGTTTCGTCTGCATTTGAAGCTGTATCACTTATACCGCAAGTATCTGGACCTAAATCATTTGTTTCGCATGGATTGGAAGCTAAGCCTTCTACTTCTCATTGATTTGAAGCTAAATCAAGTTTATCGCATGGATTTTGTGGCCAACTTGTTTGATCGTCCGCATTTGAAGCTATATCACTTATATCCCAAGTGTTTGAAGCTAAATTATTTGTTAAGCATGGATTTGAAGGTAAACCACCTACATCGCATTGATTTGAAGCTAAAT
This sequence comes from Megalopta genalis, assembly GCF_051020955.1. Lineage (NCBI taxonomy): Eukaryota > Metazoa > Arthropoda > Insecta > Hymenoptera > Halictidae > Megalopta > Megalopta genalis. Next base: position 50,026 of record NW_027477470.1, read on the forward strand.
CATGAGTTTCGCATGGATTAGAAGCTAACACGTTTGTTTCGCCTGCATTTGAAGCTATATCATTTATATCGCAAGTATTTGAAGCGAAATAATTTGTTAAGCATGGATTTGAAGGTAAACCTTCTAAATCGCATTGATTTGAAGCTAAATCATGAGTTACGCATGGATTAGAAGCTAACTCGTTTGTTTCGTCTGCATTTGAAGCTGTATCACTTATACCGCAAGTATTTGAACTTAAATCATTTGTTTCGCATGGATTGGAAGCTAAGATTTCTACTTCGCATTGATTTGAAACTAAATCAAGTTTATCGCATGGATTTTGAAGCTAACTCGTTTGATCGTCTGCATTTCAAGCTATATCACTTATATCCCAAGTGTTTGAAGCTAAATCATTTGTTGCGCATGGATTTGAGGGTGAACCTTCTACATCGCATTGATTTGAAGCTAAATCATGAGTTTCGCATGGATTAGAAGCTAACTCGTTTGTTTCACCTGCATTTGAAGCTATATAACTTGTATCGTAAGTATTTGAAGCTAAATCATTTGTGTTCCACGGATTTGAAGCTAATCCTTCTACTTCGCATTGATTTGAAGCTAAATCATGAGTTTCGCATGGATTAGAAGCTAACTCGTTTGTTCCGCCTGCATTTGAAGCTATATCATTTATATCGCAAGTATTAGAAGCTAAATCATTTGTATTGCATGGATTTGAAGCTCATCCTTCTACTTCGCATTGATTTGAAGCTAAATCAAATTTATCGCGTGGATTTTGGAGCTAACTCGTTTGATCGTCTGCATTTGAAGCTTTTTCACTTATATCCCAAGTGTTTGAAGCTAAATCATTTGTTAAGCATTGATTTGAAGGTAAACCTTCTACATCGCATTGATTTGAAGCTAAATCATGAGTTTCGCATGGATTAGAAGCTAACTCGTTTGTTCCGCCTGCATTTGAAGCTATATCATTTATATCGCAAGTATTAGAAGCTAAATCATTTGTATTGCATGGATTTGAAGCTCATCCTTCTACTTCGCATTGATTTGAAGCTAAATCAAATTTATCGCGTGGATTATGAAGCTAACTCGTTTGATCGTCTGCATTTGAAGCTATATCACTTATATCCCAAGTGTTTGAAGCTAAATCATTTGTTAAGCATGGATTTGAGGGTAAACCTTCTACATCGCATTGATTTGCAGCTAAATCATGAGTTTCGCATGGATTAGAAGCTAACACGTTTGTTTCGCCTGCATTTGAAGCTGTATCATTTATATCGCAAGTATTAGAAGCTAAATCATTTGAATTGCATGGATTTGAAGCTCATCCTTCTACTTCGCATTGATTTGAAGCTAAATCAAATTTATCGCGTGGATTATGAAGCTAACTCGTTTGTTTCGTCTGCATTTGAAGCTATATCACTTATGTCCCAAGTGTTTGAAGCTAAATCATTTGTTAAGCATGGATTTGAAGGTAAACCTCCTACATCGCATTGATTTGAAGCTAAATCATGATTTTCGCATGGATTAGAAGCTAACACGTTTGTTTCGCCTGCATTTGAAGCTATATCATTTATATCGCAAATATTTGAAGCGAAATCATTTGTTAAGCATGGATTTGAAGGTAAACCTTCTACATCGCATTGATTTGAAGCTAAATCATGAGTTTCGCATGGATTAGAAGCTAACTAGTTTGTTTCGCCTGCATTTGAAGCTATATCATTTATATCGCAAGTATTTGAAGCTAAATCATTTGTGTTCCACGGATTTGAAGCTAATCCTTCTACTTCGCATTGATTTGAAGCTAAATCAAGTTTATCGCATGGATTTTGAATCTAACTCGTTTGATCGTCTGCATTTGAAGCTTTTTCACTTATATCCCAAGTGTTTGAAGCTAAATCATTTGTTAAGCATTGATTTGAAGGTAAACCTACTACATCGCATTTATTTGAAGCTAAATCATGAGTTTCGCATGGATTAGAAGCTAACTCGTTTGTTCCGCCTGCATTTGAAGCTATATCATTTATATCGCAAGTATTTGAAGCTAAATCATTTGTTAAGCATGGATTTGAAGATATACCTTCTACATCGCATTGATTTGAAGCTAAATCATGTGTTTCGCATAGATATGAAGCTATCTCGTTTGTTTCGTCTGCATTTGAAGCTGTATCATTTATACCGCAAGTATCTGAACCTAAATCATTTGTTTCGCATGGATTTGAAGCTAAGCCTTCTACTTTGCATTGATTTGAAGCTAAATCAAGTTTAGCGCATGGATTTTGAAGCTAACTCGTTTGATCGTCTGCATTTGAAGCTTTTTCACTTATATCCCAAGTGTTTGAAGCTAAATCATTTGTTAAGCATTGATTTGAAGGTAAACCTTCTAGATCGCATTGATTTGAAGCTAAATCATGAGTTTCGCATGGATTAGAAGCTAACTCGTTTGTTCCGCCTGCATTTGAAGCTATATCATTTATATCGCAAGTATTAGAAGCTAAATCATTTGTATTGCATGGATTTGAAGCTCATCCTTCTACTTCGCATTGATTTGAAGCTAAATCAAATTTATCGCGTGGATTATGAAGCTAACTCGTTTGGTCGTCTGCATTTGAAGCTATATCACTTATATCCCAAGTGTTTGAAGCTAAATCATTTGTTAAGCATGGATTTGAAGTTAAACCTTCTACATCGCATTGATTTGAAGCTAAATCATGAGTTTCGCATAGATACGAAGCTAACTCGTTTGTTTCGTCTGCATTTGAAGCTGTATCACTTATACCGCAAGTATCTGAACCTAAATCATTTGTTTCGCATGGATTGGACGCTAAGCCTTCTACTTAGCATTGATTTGAAGCTAAATCAAATTTATCGCGTGGATTATGAAGCTAACTCGTTTGATCGTCTGCATTTGAAGCTATATCACTTATATCCCAAGTGTTTGAAGCTAAATCATTTGTTAAGCATGGATTTGAAGGTAAACCTTCTACATCGCATTGATTTGCAGCTAAATCATGAGTTTCGCATGGATTAGAAGCTAACACGTCTGTTTCGCCTGCATTTGAAGCTATATCATTCATATCGCAAGTATTTGAAGCTAAATCATTTGTTAAGTATGGATTTGAAGGTAAACCTTCTACATCGCATTGATTTGAAGCTAAATCATGGTTTTCGCATAGATATGAAGCTAACTCGTTTGTTTCGTCTGCATTTGAAGCTGTATCACTTATACCGCAAGTATCTGGACCTAAATCATTTGTTTCGCATGGATTGGAAGCTAAGCCTTCTACTTCTCATTGATTTGAAGCTAAATCAAGTTTATCGCATGGATTTTGTGGCCAACTTGTTTGATCGTCCGCATTTGAAGCTATATCACTTATATCCCAAGTGTTTGAAGCTAAATTATTTGTTAAGCATGGATTTGAAGGTAAACCACCTACATCGCATTGATTTGAAGCTAAATCATGAGTTTCGCATGGATTAGAAGCTAACACGTTTGTTTCGCCTGCATTTGAAGCTATATCATTTATATCGCAAGTATTTGAAGCGAAATAATTTGTTAAGCATGGATTTGAAGGTAAACCTTCTAAATCGCATTGATTTGAAGCTAAATCATGAGTTACGCATGGATTAGAAGCTAACTCGTTTGTTTCGTCTGCATTTGAAGCTGTATCACTTATACCGCAAGTATTTGAACTTAAATCATTTGTTTCGCATGGATTGGAAGCTAAGCCTTCTACTTCGCATTGATTTGAAGCTAAATCAAGTTTATCGCATGGATTTTGAAGCTAACTCGTTTGATCGTCTGCATTTCAAGCTATATCACTTATATCCCAAGTGTTTGAAGCTAAATCATTTGTTGCGCATGGATTTGAGGGTGAACCTTCTCCATCGCATTGATTTGAAGCTAAATCATGAGTTTCGCATGGATTAGAAGCTAACTCGTTTGTTTCACCTGCATTTGAAGCTATATAACTTGTATCGTAAGTATTTGAAGCTAAATCATTTGTGTTCCACGGATTTGAAGCTAATCCTTCTACTTCGCATTGATTTGAAGCTAAATCATGAGTTTCGCATGGATTAGAAGCTAACACGTTTGTTTCGCCTGCTTTTGAAGCTATATCATTTATATCGCAAGTATTTGAAGCTAAATCATTTGTTAAGCATGGATTTGAAGGTATACCTTCTACATCGCATTGATTTGAAGCTAAATCATGTGTTTCGCATAGATATGAAGCTATCTCGTTTGTTTCGTCTGCATTTGAAGCTGTATCATTTATACCGCAAGTATCTGAACCTAAATCATTTGTTTCGCATGGATTTGAAGCTAAGCCTTCTACTTTGCATTGATTTGAAGCTAAATCAAGTTTAGCGCATGGATTTTGAAGCTAACTCGTTTGATCGTCTGCATTTGAAGCTTTTTCACTTATATCCCAAGTGTTTGAAGCTAAATCATTTGTTAAGCATTGATTTGAAGGTAAACCTTCTACATCGCATTGATTTGAAGCTAAATCATGAGTTTCGCATGGATTAGAAGCTAACTCGTTTGTTCCGCCTGCATTTGAAGCTATATCATTTATATCGCAAGTATTAGAAGCTAAATCATTTGTATTGCATGGATTTGAAGCTCATCCTTCTACTTCGCATTGATTTGAAGCTAAATCAAATTTATCGCGTGGATTTTGGAGCTAACTCGTTTGATCGTCTGCATTTGAAGCTTTTTCACTTATATCCCAAGTGTTTGAAGCTAAATCATTTGTTAAGCATTGATTTGAAGGTAAACCTTCTACATCGCATTGATTTGAAGCTAAATCATGAGTTTCGCATGGATTAGAAGCTAACTCGTTTGTTCCGCCTGCATTTGAAGCTATATCATTTATATCGCAAGTATTAGAAGCTAAATCATTTGTATTGCATGGATTTGAAGCTCATCCTTCTACTTCGCATTGATTTGAAGCTAAATCAAATTTATCGCGTGGATTATGAAGCTAACTCGTTTGATCGTCTGCATTTGAAGCTATATCACTTATATCCCAAGTGTTTGAAGCTAAATCATTTGTTAAGCATGGATTTGAGGGTAAACCTTCTACATCGCATTGATTTGCAGCTAAATCATGAGTTTCGCATGGATTAGAAGCTAACACGTTTGTTTCGCCTGCATTTGAAGCTGTATCATTTATATCGCAAGTATTAGAAGCTAAATCATTTGAATTGCATGGATTTGAAGCTCATCCTTCTACTTCGCATTGATTTGAAGCTAAATCAAATTTATCGCGTGGATTATGAAGCTAACTCGTTTGTTTCGTCTGCATTTGAAGCTATATCACTTATGTCCCAAGTGTTTGAAGCTAAATCATTTGTTAAGCATGGATTTGAAGGTAAACCTCCTACATCGCATTGATTTGAAGCTAAATCATGATTTTCGCATGGATTAGAAGCTAACACGTTTGTTTCGCCTGCATTTGAAGCTATATCATTTATATCGCAAATATTTGAAGCGAAATCATTTGTTAAGCATGGATTTGAAGGTAAACCTTCTACATCGCATTGATTTGAAGCTAAATCATGAGTTTCGCATGGATTAGAAGCTAACTAGTTTGTTTCGCCTGCATTTGAAGCTATATCATTTATATCGCAAGTATTTGAAGCTAAATCATTTGTGTTCCACGGATTTGAAGCTAATCCTTCTACTTCGCATTGATTTGAAGCTAAATCAAGTTTATCGCATGGATTTTGAATCTATCTCGTTTGATCGTCTGCATTTGAAGCATTTTCACTTATATCCCAAGTGTTTGAAGCTAAATCATTTGTTAAGCATTGATTTGAAGGTAAACCTTCTACATCGCATTTATTTGAAGCTAAATCATGAGTTTCGCATGGATTAGAAGCTAACTCGTTTGTTCCGCCTGCATTTGAAGCTATATCATTTATATCGCAAGTATTTGAAGCTAAATCATTTGTTAAGCATGGATTTGAAGATATACCTTCTACATCGCATTGATTTGAAGCTAAATCATGTGTTTCGCATAGATATGAAGCTATCTCGTTTGTTTCGTCTGCATTTGAAGCTGTATCATTTATACCGCAAGTATCTGAACCTAAATCATTTGTTTCGCATGGATTTGAAGCTAAGCCTTCTACTTTGCATTGATTTGAAGCTAAATCAAGTTTAGCGCATGGATTTTGAAGCTAACTCGTTTGATCGTCTGCATTTGAAGCTTTTTCACTTATATCCCAAGTGTTTGAAGCTAAATCATTTGTTAAGCATTGATTTGAAGGTAAACCTTCTACATCGCATTGATTTGAAGCTAAATCATGAGTTTCGCATGGATTAGAAGCTAACTCGTTTGTTCCGCCTGCATTTGAAGCTATATCATTTATATCGCAAGTATTAGAAGCTAAATCATTTGTATTGCATGGATTTGAAGCTCATCCTTCTACTTCGCATTGATTTGAAGCTAAATCAAATTTATCGCGTGGATTATGAAGCTAACTCGTTTGGTCGTCTGCATTTGAAGCTATATCACTTATATCCCAAGTGTTTGAAGCTAAATCATTTGTTAAGCATGGATTTGAAGGTAAACCTTCTACATCGCATTGATTTGCAGCTAAATCATGAGTTTTGCATGGATTAGAAGCTAACACGTTTGTTTCGCCTGCATTTGAAGCTGTATCATTTATATCGCAAGTATTAGAAGCTAAATCATTTGAATTGCATGGATTTGAAGCTCATCCTTCTACTTCGCATTGATTTGAAGCTAAATCAAATTTATCGCGTGGATTATGAAGCTAACTCGTTTGATCGTCTGCATTTGAAGCTATATCACTTATATCCCAAGTGTTTGAAGCTAAATCATTTGTTAAGTATGGATTTGAAGGTAAACCTTCTACATCGCATTGATTTGAAGCTAAATCATGGGTTTCGCATAGATATGAAGCTAACTCGTTTGTTTCGTCTGCATTTGAAGCTGTATCACTTATACCGCAAGTATCTGGACCTAAATCATTTGTTTCGCATGGATTGGAAGCTAAGCCTTCTACTTCTCATTGATTTGAAGCTAAATCAAGTTTATCGCATGGATTATGAAGCTAACTCGTTTGATCGTCTGCATTTGAAGCTATATCACTTATATCCCAAGTGTTTGAAGCTAAATCATTTGTTGCGCATGGATTTGAGGGTGAACCTTCTACATCGCATTGATTTGAAGCTAAATCATGAGTTTCGCATGGATTAGAAGCTAACTCGTTTGTTTCACCTGCATTTGAAGCTATATAACTTGTATCGCAAGTATTTGAAGCTAAATCATTTGTTAAGTATGCATTTGAAGGTAATCCTTCTACTTCGCATTGATTTGAAGCTAAATCAAGTTTATCGCATGGATTTTGAAGCTAACACGTTTGATCGTCTGCATTTGCAGCTATATCACTTATATCCCAAGTGTTTGAAGCTAAATCATTTGTTAAGCATGGATTTGAAGTTAAACCTTCTACATCGCATTGATTTGAAGCTAAATCATGAGTTTCGCATAGATACGAAGCTAACTCGTTTGTTTCGTCTGCATTTGAAGCTGTATCACTTATACCGCAAGTATCTGAACCTAAATCATTTGTTTCGCATGGATTGGACGCTAAGCCTTCTATTTCGCATTGATTTGAAGCTAAATCAAGTTTATCGCATGGATTTTGAACCTAACTCGTTTGATCGTATGCATTTGAAGCTATATCGCTTATATCCCAAGTGTTTGAAGCTAAATTATTTGTTAAGCATGGATTTGAAGGTAAACCTTCTACATCGCATTGATTTGCAGCTAAATCATGAGTTTCGCATGGATTAGAAGCTAACACGTCTGTTTCGCCTGCATTTGAAGCTATATCATTCATATCGCAAGTATTTGAAGCTAAATCATTTGTTAAGTATGGATTTGAAGGTAAACCTTCTACATCGCATCGATTTGAAGCTAAATCATGGGTTTCGCATAGATATGAAGCTAACTCGTTTGTTTCGTCTGCATTTGACGCTGTATCACTTATACCGCAAGTATCTGGACCTAAATCATTTGTTTCGCATGGATTGGAAGCTAAGCCTTCTACTTCTCATTGATTTGAAGCTAAATCAAGTTTATCGCATGGATTTTGTGGCCAACTTGTTTGATCGTCCGCATTTGAAGCTATATCACTTATATCCCAAGTGTTTGAAGCTAAATTATTTGTTAAGCATGGATTTGAAGGTAAACCACCTACATCGCATTGATTTGAAGCTAAATCATGAGTTTCGCATGGATTAGAAGCTAACACGTTTGTTTCGCCTGCATTTGAAGCTATATCATTTATATCGCAAGTATTTGAAGCGAAATAATTTGTTAAGCATGGATTTGAAGGTAAACCTTCTAAATCGCATTGATTTGAAGCTAAATCATGAGTTACGCATGGATTAGAAGCTAACTCGTTTGTTTCGCCTGCATTTGAAGCTATATCATTTATATCGCAAGTATGTGAAGCTAAATCATTTGTGTTCCACGGATTTGAAGCTAATCCTTCTACTTCGCATTGATTTGAAGCTAAATCAAGTTTATCGCATGGATTTTGAATCTACCTCGTTTGATCGTCTGCATTTGATGCCGTATCACTTATATCCCAAGTGCTTGAAGCTAAATCATTTTTTAAGCATGGATTTGAAGGTAAACCTTCTACATCGCATTGATTTGAAGCAAAATCATGACTTTCGCATGGATTAGAAGCTAACACGTTTGTTTCGCCTGCTTTTGAAGCTATATCATTTATATCGCAAGTATTTGAAGCTAAATCATTTGTTAAGCATGGATTTGAAGGTAAACCTTCTACATCGCATTGATTTGAAGCTAAATCATGTGTTTCGCATAGATATGAAGCTAACTCGTTTGTTTCGTCTGCATTTGAAGCTGTATCATTTATACCGCAAGTATCTGAACCTAAATCATTTGTTTCGCATGGATTTGAAGCTAAGCATTCTACTTCGCATTGAGTTGAAGCTAAATCAAATTTATCGCATGGATTTTGAAGCTAACTGGTTTGATCGTCAGCATTTCAAGCTATATCACTTATATCCCAAGTGTTTGAAGCTAAATCATTTGTTGGGCATGGATTTGAAGGTGAACCTTCTACATCGTATTTATTTGAACCTAAATCATGAGTTTCGCATGGATTAGAAGCTAACTCTTTGTTTCGCCTGCATTTGAAGCTATATCATTTATATCGCAAGTATTAGAAGCTAAATCATTTGTATTGCATGGATTTGAAGCTCATCCTTCTACTTCGCATTGATTTGAAGCTAAATCAAATTTATCGCGTGGATTATGAAGCTATCTCGTTTGATCGTCTGCATTTGAAGCTATATCACTTATATCCCAAGTGTTTGAAGCTAAATCATTTGTTAAGCATGGATTTGAAGGTAAACCTTCTACATCGCATTGAATTGCAGCTAAATCATGAGTTTCGCATGGATTAGAAGCTAACACGTTTGTTTCGCCTGCATTTGAAGCTGTATCATTTATATCGCAAGTATTTGAAGCTAAATCATTTGTTAAGTATGGATTTGAAGGTAATCCTTCTACTTCGCATTGATTTGAAGCTAAATCAAGTTTATCGCATGGATTTTGAAGCTAACACGTTTGATCGTCTGCATTTGCAGCTATATCACTTATATCCCAAGTGTTTGAAGCTAAATCATTTGTTAAGCATGGATTTGAAGTTAAACCTTTTACATCGCATTGATTTGAAGCTAAATCATGAGTTTCGCATAGATACGAAGCTAACTCGTTTGTTCGTCTGCATTTGAAGCTGTATCACTTATACCGCAAGTATCTGAACCTAATCATTTGTTTCGCATGGATTGGACGCTAAGCTTCTATTTCGCATTGATTTGAAGCTAAATCAAGTTTATCGCATGGATTTTGAAGCTAACTCGTTTGATCGTATGCATTTGAAGCTATATCGCTTATATCCCAAGTGTTTGAAGCTTAATCATTTGTTGCGCATGGATTTGAAGGTGAACCTTCTACATCGCATTGATGTGAAGCTAAATCATGAGTTTCGCATGGATTAGAAGCTAACTCGTTTGTTTCGCCTGCATTTGAAGCTATATCATTTATATCGCAAGTATTTGAAGCTAAATCATTTGTGTTGCATGGATTTGAAGCTCATCCTTCTACTTTGCATTGATTTGAAGCTAAATCAAGTTTATCGCATGGATTTTGAAGCTAACTCGTTTGATCGTTTGCATTTGAAGCTATATCACTTATATCTCAAGTGTTTGAAGCTAAATTATTTGTTAAGCATTGGATTTGAAGATAAACCTTCTACATCGCATTGATTGAAGCTAAATCATGAGTTTCGCAAGGATTAGAAGCTAACTCGTTTGTTTCGCCTGATTTGAAGCTATATCATTTATATCGCTAGTATTTGAAGCTAAATCATTAGTGTTGCATGGATTTGAAGCTCATCCTTCTATTTCGCATTGATTTGAAGCTAAATCAAATTTATCGCGTGGATTATGTAGCTAACTCGTTTGATCGTCTGCATTTGAAGCTATATCACTTATATCCCAAGTGTTTGAAGCTAAATTATTTGTTAAGCATGGATTTGAAGGTAAACCTTCCACATCGCATTGATTTGAAGCTAAATCAAGTTTATCGCATTGATTTTGAAGCTAACTCGTTTGATCGCCTGCATTTGAAGCTATATCACATATATCACAAGTGTTTGAAGCTAAATCATTTGTTGCGCATGGATTTGAAGGTCAACCTTCTACATCGCATTGATTTGAAGCTAAATCATGAGTTTCGCATGGATTAGAAGCTAACTCGATTGTTTCGCCTGCATTTGAAGCTATAGCATTTATATTGCAAGTATTTGAAGCTAAATCATTTGTGTTGCATGGATTTGAAGCTCATCCTTCTACTTCGCATTGATTTGAAGCTAAATCAAGTTTATCGCATGGATTTTGAAGCTAACTCGTTTAATCGTCTGCATTTGAAGCTATATCACTTATATCCAAGTGTTTGAAGCTAAATTATTTGTTAAGCATGGATTTGAAGTTAATCCTCCTACATCGCATTGATTTGAAGCTAAATCATGAGTTTCGCATGGATTAGAATCTAACACGTTTGTTTCGCCTGCATTTGAAGCTATATCATTTATATCGCAAGTATTTGAAGCGAAATCATTTGTTAAGCATGGATTTGAAGGTAAACCTTCTACATCGCATTGATTTGAAGCTAAATCATGAGTTTCGCATGGATTAGAAGCTAACTCGTTTGTTTCGCCTGCATTTGAAGCTATATCATTTATATCGCAAGTATTTGAAGCTAAATCATTTGTGTTGCTTGGATTTGAAGCTCATCCTTCTACTTCGCATTGATTTGAAGCTAAATCAAGTTTATCGCATGGATTTTGAACCTAACTCGTTTGATCGTATGCATTTGAAGCTATATCGCTTATATCCCAAGTGTTTGAAGCTAAATTATTTGTTAAGCATGGATTTGAAGGTAAACCTTCTACATCGCATTGATTTGGAGCTAAATCATGAGTCTCGCATGGATTAGAAGCTAACTCGTTTGTTTCGCCTGCATTTGAAGCTAATCATTTATATCGCTAGTATTTGAAGCTAAATCATTTGTTAAGCATGGATTTGAAGGTAAACCTTCTACATCGCATTGATTTGAAGCTAAATCATGAGTTTCGAATAGATATGAAGCTAACTCGTTCGTTTTGTCTGCATTTGAAGCTGTATCATTTATACCGCAAGTATCTGAACCTAAATCATTTGTTTCGCATGGATTGGAAGCTAAGCCTTCTACTTCGCATTGATTTGAAGCTAAATCAAGTTTATCGCATGGATTTTGAAGCTAACTCGTTTGACCGTCTGCATTTGAAGCTATATCATTTATATCGCAAGTATTAGAAGCTAAATCATTTGTATTGCATGGATTTGAAGCTCATCCTTCTACTTCGCATTGATTTGAAGCTAAATCAAATTTATCGCGTGGATTATGAAGCTATCTCGTTTGATCGTCTGCATTTGAAGCTATATCACTTATATCCCAAGTGTTTGAAGCTAAATCATTTGTTAAGCATGGATTTGAAGGTAAACCTTCTACATCGCATTGATTTGCAGCTAAATCATGAGTTTCGCATGGATTAGAAGCTAACACGTTTGTTTCGTCTGCATTTGATCTGTATCACTTATACCGCAAGTATCTGAACCTAAATCATTTGCTTCGCATGGATTGGAAGCTAAGCCTTCTACTTCGCATTGATTTGAAGCTAAATCAATTTTATCGCATGGATTTTGAAGCTAACTCGTTTGATCGTCTGCATTTCAAGCTATATCACTTATATCCCAAGTGTTTGAAGCTTAATCATTTGTTGCGCATGGATTGAAGGTGAACCTTCTACATCGCATTGATGTGAAGCTAAATCATGAGTTTCGCATGGATTAGAAGCTAACTCGTTTGTTTCGCCTGCATTTGAAGCTATATCATTTATATCGCAAGTATTTGAAGCTAAATCATTTGTGTTGCATGGATTTGAAGCTCATCCTTCTACTTTGCATTGATTTGAAGCTAAATCAAGTTTATCGCATGGATTTTGAAGCTAACTCGTTTGATCGTTTTGCATTTGAAGCTATATCACTTATATCTCAAGTGTTTGAAGCTAAATTATTTGTTAAGCATGGATTTGAAGGTAAACCTTCTACATCGCATTGATTTGAAGCTAAATCAAATTTATCGCATGGATTAGTAGCTAACTCGTTTGTTTCGCCTGCATTTGAAGCTATATCATTTATATCGCAAGTATTTGAAGCTAATCATTTGTGTTGCTTGGATTTGAAGCTTATCCTTCTACTTCGCATTGATTTGAAGCTAAATCAAGTTTATCGCATGGATTTTGAAGCTAACTCGTTGATCGTATGCATTTGAAGCTATATCACTTATATTGCAAGTGTTTGATGCTAAATAATTTTGTTCGCATGGATTTGAAGGTAAACCTTCTACATAGCATTGATTTGAAGCTTAATCATGTGTTTTGCATGGATTTGAAGCTAACTCATTTGTTTCCCCTCCATTCGAAGCTATATCACTGATATCGCAAGTATCTGATGTTAAATCATTTGTTTCGCACGGATTTGAAGCTAAAACTTCTACATCGCATTGATTTGCAGCTAAATCATATGTTTCGCATGGATTTTGAAGCTAATTCGTTTGATTCGTCTGCATTTGAAGCTATATGACTTATATCGTAATTATTTGAAGCTAAATCATTAATTCCGCATGGATTTGAAGCTAAACCTTCTACATAGCATTGATTTGAAGCTTAATCATTTGTTCGCATGGATTTGAAGCTAAGCCTTCTACATCGCATTGATTTGGAGGTAAATCATGTGTATCGTATGGATTTCAAGCTAACTCGTTTGTCTCGCCTGCTGTAGATCTATATCACTTATATCGCAAGTATTTGAAGCTAAATCATTTGTTTCGCATGGATTTGAATCTAAGCCTTCTACTTCGCATTGATTTGAAGCTAAATCATTTGTTTGGTATGGATTTGAAGCTAACTCGTTTGATTCGTCTGCATTTGAAGCTGTATCACTTATGTCGCAATTATTTGAAGCTAAATCATTGGTTCCGCATGGATTTGATGCTAAACCTTCTACATCGTATTGATTTGAAGTTAAATCATGTGTTTCGCTTGGATTTGAAGTTAAACCTTCTGCATCGCATTGATTTGAAGCTAAATCATGTGTTCCGCTTGGGTTTGAAGCTAAACCTTCCACATAGCATTGATTTGAAGCTTAATCATTTGTTTCGCATGGATTTGTAGCTAAGCCTTCTACATCGCATTGATTTGAAGCTAAATCATTTGTTTGGTATGGATTTTGAAGCTAACTCGTTTGATTCGTCTGCATTTGAAGCTGTATCACTTATGTCGCAATTATTTGAAGCTAAATCATTGGTTCCGCATGGATTTGATGCTAAACCTTCTACATCGTATTGATTTGAAGTTAAATCATGTGTTTCGCTTGGATTTGAAGCTAAACCTTCTACATCGCATTGATTTGAAGCTAAATCATGTGTTTCGCTTGGAGTTGAAGCTAAACCTTCTACATAGCATTGATTTGAAGCTTAATAATTTGTTTCGCATGGATTTGAAGCTAAGCCTTCTACATCGCATTGATTTGAAGCTAAATCATTTGTTTGGTATGGATTTTGAAGCTAACTAGTTTGATTCGTTTGCATTTGAAGCTATATCACTTATGCCGCAATTATTTGAAGCTAAATCATTGATTCAGCATGGATTTGAAGCTAAACCGTCTACATCGCATTGATTTGAAGCTAAATCATGTGTTTCGCTTTGATTTGAAGCTAACTCGTTTGTTGCGCATGCAGTTGAATCTAAATAACGTATATCTCAAGTATTTGTAGCTAAACCATTTCTTTCGAATGGATTTGAATCTAAGCCGTGTACTTCGTATTAATTTGAAGCTAAACCGTGTGTTTCGCTTGGATTTGAAGCTAAACCTTCTACATAGCATTGATTTGATGCTTAATCATGTGTTTTGCATTGATTTGAAGCTAACTGATTTGTTTCCCCTCCATTTGAAGCTATATCACTGATATCGCAAGTATCTGATGTCAAATCATTTGTTCGCATGGATTTGAAGCTAAAACTTCTACATCGCATTGATTAGCAGCTAAATCATATGTTTCGCATGGATTTGAAGCTAACTCGTTTGTTTCCTCTGCATTTGAACCTATATCACTTATATCGCAAGTATCTGAAGCTAAATCACTTGTTTCGCATGGATTTTAATCCAAGCCTCCTTCTTCGCATTGATTTGAAGCTAAATCATTTGTTTCGCATAGATTTTGAAGCCAACTTGTATGATTCGTCTGCATTTGATGCTATATCACTCATATTGCAATTATTTGAAGCTAAATTTTTGGTTCCGCATGGATTTGAAGCTAAATCTTTGGTTCCGCATGGATTTGAAGCTAAATCTGTGGTTCCGCATGGATTTGAAGCAAAACCTTCTACATCGCATTGATTTGAAGCTAAATCGTGTGTTTCGCTTGGATTTGAAGCTAAACCTTCTACATAGCATTGAGTTGAAGCTTAACCATGTGTTTTGCAAGGATTTGAAGCTAACTCATTTGTATCCCCTCCATTTGAAGCTATATCACTTATATCGCATGTATCTGATGTTAAATCATTTGCTTCGCATGGATTTGAAGCTAAACTTTCTACATTGCATTGATTTGAATCTAAATCATGTGTCTCGCTTGGATTTGAATCTATACCTTCTACTTCGCATTGGTTTGAAGCTTAATCATGTGTTTAGCATGCATTTGAATCTAACTCATTTGTATCCCCTCCATTTGAAGCTATATCACTTGTACCGCATGTATCTGATGCTAAATCATTTGCTTCGCATGGATTTAAAGCTAAGGCTTCTACATCGCATAGATTGGAAGCTTAATCATGTGTTTCGCTTGTATATGAAGCTAACTCGTTTGATTCTTCTCCATTTGAAGCTATATCACTTATATCCCAAGTGTTTAAAGCTAAATCATTTGTTTTGCATGGATTTGAAGCTAAACCTTCTACATCGCATTGAATTGAAGCTAAATCATCTGTTTCGCTTGGATTTGAAGCAAAACCTTCTACATAGCATTGATTTGAAGATTAATCATGTGTTTTGCATGGATTTGAAGCTAACTCATTTGTTTCCCCTCCATTTGAAACTATATCACTTATATTGCAAGTATCTGATGTTAAATCATTTGCTACGCATGGATTTGAAGCTAAACTTTCTACATTGCATTGATTTGAAGCTAAATCATGTGTTTCGCTTGTATTTGAAGCTAAACCTTCTACATAGCATTGATTTGAAGCTTAATCATGTATTTTGCATGGATTTGAAGCTAACTCATTTGTTTACCCTCCATTTGAAACTATATCACTTATATCGCAAGTATCTGATGTTAAATCACTTGTTCCGCATGGATTTGAAGCTAAACCTTCTACATCGCATTGATTTGAATCTAAATCATGAGTTTCGAATAGATATGAAGCTAACTCGTTCGTTTTGTCTGCATTTGAAGCTGTATCACTTATACCGCAAGTATCTGAACCTAAATCATTTGTTTCGCATGGATTGGAAGCTAAGCCTTCTACTTCGCATTGATTTGAAGCTAAATCAAGTTTATCGCATGGATTTTGAAGCTAACTCGTTTGACCGTCTGCATTTGAAGCTATATCATTTATATCGCAAGTATTAGAAGCTAAATCATTTGTATTGCATGGATTTGAAGCTCATCCTTCTACTTCGCATTGATTTGAAGCTAAATCAAATTTATCGCGTGGATTATGAAGCTATCTCGTTTGATCGTCTGCATTTGAAGCTATATCACTTATATCCCAAGTGTTTGAAGCTAAATCATTTGTTAAGCATGGATTTGAAGGTAAACCTTCTACATCGCATTGATTTGCAGCTAAATCATGAGTTTCGCATGGATTACAAGCTAACACGTTTGTTTCGCCTGCATTTGAAGCTGTATCACTTATATCGCAAGTATTTGAAGCTAAATCATTTGTGTTCCACGGATTAGAAGCTAATCCTTCTACTTCGCATTGATTTGAAGCTAAATCAAGTTTATCGCATGGATTTTGAAGCTAACTCGTTTGATCGTCTGCATTTGAAGCTATATCGCTTATATCCCAAGTTTTTGAAGCTAAATCATTTGTTAAGCATGGATTTGAAGGTAAACCTTCTATATCGCATTGATTTGAAGCTAAATCATGAGTTTCGCATAGATATGAAGCTAACTCGTTTGTTTCGTCTGCATTTGAAGCTGTATCACTTATACCGCAAGTATCTGAACCTAAATCATTTGCTTCGCATGGATTGGGAGCTAAGCCTTCTACTTCGCATTGATTTGAAGCTAAATCAATTTTATCGCATGGATTTTGAAGCTAACTCGTTTGATCGTCTGCAATTCAAGCTATATCACTTATATCCCAAGTGTTTGAAGCTTAATCATTTGTTGCGCATGGATTTGAAGGTGAACCTTCTACATCGCATTGATTTGAAGCTAAATCATGAGTTTCGCATGGATTAGAAGCTAACTCGTTTGTTTCGCCTGCATTTGAAGCTATATCAGTTATATCCCAAGTGCTTGAAGCTAAATTATTTGTTAAGCATGGATTTGAAAGTAAGCCTTCCACTTCGCATTGATTTGAAGCTAAATCAATTTTATCGCATGGATTTTGAAGCTAACTCGTTTGATCGTCTGCATTTCAAGCTATATCACATATATCGCAAGTGTTTGAAGCTAAATCATTTGTTGCGCATGGATTTGAAGGTGAACCTTCTACATCGCATTGATGTGAAGCTAAATCATGAGTTTCGCATGGATTAGAAGCTAACTCGTTTGTTTCGCCTGCATTTGAAGCTATATCATTTATATCGCAAGTATTTGAAGCTAAATCATTTGTGTTGCATGGATTTGAAGCTCATCCTTCTACTTTGCATGATTTGAAGCTAAATCAAGTTTATCGCATGGATTTTGAAGCTAACTCGTTTGATCGTTTGCATTTGAAGCTATATCACTTATATCTCAAGTGTTTGAAGCTAAATTATTTGTTAAACATGGATTTGAAGATAAACCTTCTACATCGCATTGATTTGAAGCTAAATCATGAGTTTCGCAAGGATTAGAAGCTAACTCGTTTGTTTCGCCTGCAGTGAAGCTATATCATTTATATCGCTAGTATTTGAAGCTAAATCATTTGTGTTGCATGGATTTGAAGCTCATCCTTCTATTTCGCATTGATTTGAAGCTAAATCAAATTTATCGCGTGGATTATGTAGCTAACTCGTTTGATCGTCTGCATTTGAAGCTATATCACTTATATCTCAAGTGTTTGAAGCTAAATTATTTGTTAAGCATGGATTTGAAGGTAAACCTTCCACATCGCATTGATTTGAAGCTAAATCAAGTTTATCGCATTGATTTTGAAGCTAACTCGTTTGATCGCCTGCATTTGAAGCTATATCACATATATCACAAGTGTTTGAAGCTAAAATCATTTGTTGCGCATGGATTTGAAGGTCAACCTTCTACATCGCATTGATTTGAAGCTAAATCATGAGTTTCGCATGGATTAGAAGCTAACTCGATTGTTTCGCCTGCATTTGAAGCTATAGCATTTATATCGCAAGTATTTGAAGCTAAATCATTTGTGTTGCATGGATTTGAAGCTCATCCTTCTACTTCGCATTGATTTGAAGCTAAATCAAGTTTAGCGCATGGATTTTGAAGCTAACTCGTTTTGATCGTCTGCATTTGGAGCTATATCACTTATATCCCAAGTGTTTGAAGCTAAATCATTTGTTAAGCATGGATTTGAAGTTAAACCTTCTACATCGCATTGATTTGAAGCTAAATCATGAGTTTCGCAAAGATATGAAGCTAACTCGTTTGTTTCGTCTGCATTTGAAGCTGTATCACTTATACCGCAAGTATCTGAACCTAAATCATTTGTTTCGCATGGATTGGAAGCTAAGCCTTCTATTTCGCATGGATTTGAAGATAAATCAATTTTATCGCATGGATTTTGATGCTAACTCGTTTGATCGTCTGCATTTCAAGCTATATCACTCATATCCCAAGTGTTTGAAGCTAAATCATTTGTTAAGCATGGATTTGAAGTTATACCTTCTACATCGCATTGATTTGAAGCTAAATCATGAGTTTCGCATAGATACGAAGCTAACTCGTTTGTTTCGTCTGCATTTGAAGCTGTATCACTTATACCGCAAGTATCTGACCTAAATCATTTGTTTCGCATGGATTGGACGCTAAGCCTTCTATTTCGCATTGATTTGAAGCTAAATCAATTTTATCGCATGGATTTTGAAGCTAACTCGTTTGATCGTCTGCATTTCAAGCTATATCACATATATCGCAAGTGTTTGAAGCTAAATCATTTGTTGCGCATGGATTTGAAGGTGAACCTTCTACATCGCATTGATGTGAAGCTAAATCATGAGTTTCGCATAGATATGAAGCTAACTCGTTTGTTTCGTCTGCATTTGAAGCTGTATCACTTATACCGCAAGTGTCTGAACCTAAATCATTTTTTTCGCATGGATTGGAAGCTAAGCCTTCCACTTCGCATTGATTTGAAGCTAAATCAATTTTATCGCATGGATTTTGAAGCTAACTCGTTTGATCGTCTGCATTTCAAGCTATATCACATATATCGCAAGTGTTTGAAGCTAAATCATTTGTTGCGCATGGATTTGAAGGTGAACCTTCTACATCGCATTGATGTGAAGCTAAATCATGAGTTTCGCATGGATTAGAAGCTAACTCGTTTGTTTCGCCTGCATTTGAAGCTATATCATTTATATCGCAAGTATTTGAAGCTAAATCATTTGTGTTGCATGGATTTGAAGCTCATCCTTCTACTTTGCATTGATTTGAAGCTAAATCAAGTTTATCGCATGGATTTTGAAGCTAACTCGTTTGATCGTTTGCATTTGAAGCTATATCACTTATATCTCAAGTGTTTGAAGCTAAATTATTTGTTAAGCATGGATTTGAAGATAACCTTCTACATCGCATTGATTTGAAGCTAAATCATGAGTTTCGCAAGGATTAGAAGCTAACTCGTTTGTTTCGCCTGCAGTTGAAGCTATATCATTTATATCGCTAGTATTTGAAGCTAAATCATTTGTGTTGCATGGATTTGAAGCTCATCCTTCTATTTCGCATTGATTTGAAGCTAAATCAAATTTATCGCGTGGATTATGTAGCTAACTCGTTTGATCGTCTGCATTTGAAGCTATATCACTTATACCTCAAGTGTTTGAAGCTAAATTATTTGTTAAGCATGGATTTGAAGGTAAACCTTCCACATCGCATTAATTTGAAGCTAAATCAAGTTTATCGCATTGATTTTGAAGCTAACTCGTTTGATCGCCTGCATTTGAAGCTATATCACATATATCACAAGTGTTTGAAGCTAAATCATTTGTTGCGCATGGATTTGAAGGTCAACCTTCTACATCGCATTGATTTGAAGCTAAATCATGAGTTTCGCATGGATTAGAAGCTAACTCGATTGTTTCGCCTGCATTTGAAGCTATAGCATTTATATCGCAAGTATTTGAAGCTAAATCATTTGTGTTGCATGGATTTGAAGCTCATCCTCTACTTCGCATTGATTTGAAGCTAAATCAAGTTTAGCGCATGGATTTTGAAGCTAACTCGTTTGATCGTCTGCATTTGGAGCTATATCACTTATATCCCAAGTGTTTGAAGCTAAATCATTTGTTAAGCATGGATTTGAAGTTAAACCTTCTACATCGCATTGATTTGAAGCTAAATCATGAGTTTCGCAAAGATATGAAGCTAACTCGTTTGTTTCGTCTGCATTTGAAGCTGTATCACTTATACCGCAAGTATCTGAACCTAAATCATTTGTTTCGCATGGATTGGAAGCTAAGCCTTCTATTTCGCATGGATTTGAGATAAATCAATTTTATCGCATGGATTTTGATGCTAACTCGTTTGATCGTCTGCATTTCAAGCTATATCACTCATATCCCAAGTGTTTGAAGCTAAATCATTTGTTAAGCATGGATTTGAAGTTAAACCTTCTACATCGCATTGATTTGAAGCTAAATCATGAGTTTCGCATAGATACGAAGCTAACTCGTTTGTTTCGTCTGCATTTGAAGCTGTATCACTTATACCGCAAGTATCTGAACCTAAATCATTTGTTTCGCATGGATTGGACGCTAAGCCTTCTATTTCGCATTGATTTGAAGCTAAATCAATTTTATCGCATGGATTTTGAAG
>NW_027477471.1:0-70867 GCF_051020955.1 Megalopta genalis
ATACTTGTGATATACATGATTTAGCTTCAACTGCATGCGAAACAAACGAGTTAGCTTCAAATCCAAGCAAAACACATGATTTAGCTTCAAATCAATGCGAAATAGAAGGCTTAGCTTCAAATCCATGCGACACAAATTATTTAGCTTCGTATACTTGCGATATAAGTGATATAGCTTCAAATGCAGGGGAAACAAACGAGTGAGCTTTAAATCAAAGCGTAACACATGATTTAACTTCAAATCCATACGAAACAAATGGTTCAGCTTCAAATACTTGTGATACACATGAATTTGCTTCAGCTGCTTGCGAAACAAACGATTTAGCTTCACACCCAAGGGAAACACATGATTTAACTTCAAATCAATGCGAAGTAGAAGGCTTACCATCAAATCCATGCAACACAAATTATTTAGCTTCTTATACTTGCGATATAAGTGATAAAGCTTCAAATGCAGGCGAAACACACGAGTGATCTTCAAATCCAAGCGTAACACATGATTTAACTTCAAATCAATGGGAAGTAGCAGTTTTACCATCAAATCCATGCGAAACAAATGGTTTAGCTTCAAATACTTGTGATATACATGATTTAGCATCAGCTGCATGCGAAACAAACGAGTTAGCTTCAAATCCAAGCGAAACACATGATTTAGCTTCAAATCAATGCGAAGTAGAAGACTTAGCATCAAATCCATGCAACACAAATTATTTAGCTTCTTATACTTGCGAAATAAGTGATAAAGCTTCAAATGTAGTCGAAACAAACGAGTCAGCTTTAAATCCAAGCGTAACACATGATTTAGCTTCAAATCCAAGCGAAACACATGATTTAGCTTCAAATCAATGCGAAATAGAAGGCTTAGCATCAAATCCATGCGACACAAATTATTTAGCTTCGTATACTTGAGATATAAGTGATATAGCTTCAAATGCAGACGAAACAAACGAGTGATCTTCAAATCCAAGCGTAACACGTGATTTAATTTCAAATCCATGCGAAGTAAAAGATTTACCTTGAAATCCATGCGAAACAAATGGTTTAGCTTCAAATACTTGTGATATACATGATTTAGCTTCAGCTGCATGCGAAACAAACGAGTTAGCTTCAAATCCAAGCGAAACACATGATTTAGCTTCAAATCAATGCGAAATAGAAGGCTTAGCATCAAATCCATGCGACACAAATTATTTAGCTTCGTATACTTGAGATATAAGTGATATAGCTTCAAATGCAGACGAAACAAACGAGTGATCTTCAAATCCAAGCGTAACACGTGATTCAATTTCAAATCCATGCGAAGTAAAAGATTTACCTTGAAATCCATGCGAAACAAATGGTTTAGCTTCAAATACTTGTGATATACATGATTTAGCTTCAGCTGCATGCGAAACAAACGAGTTAGCTTCAAATCCAAGCGAAACACATGATTTAGCTTCAAAAGAATGCGAAGTAGAAGGCTTAGCATCAAATCCATGCAACATAAATTATTAGCTTCTTATACTTGCGATATAAGTGATAAAGCTTCAAATGCAGGCGAAACAAACGAGTAAGCTTCAAATCCATGCGTAACACATGATTTATCTTCAAATCAATGCGAAATAGAAGGCTTAGCATCAAATCCATGCGACACAAATTATTTAGCTTCAAATACTTGTGATATACATGATTTAGCTTCAGCTGCATGCGAAACAAACGAGTTAGCTTCAAGTCCAAGCGAAATACATGATTTAGCTTCAAATCAATGCGAAGTAGAAGATTTACCTTCAAATCCATGCGAAACAAATGGCTTAGCTTCAAATACTTGTGATATACATGATTTAGCTTCAACTGCATGCGAAACAAACGAGTTAGCTTCAAATCCAAGCGAAACACATGATTTAGCTTCAAATCAATGCGAAATAGAAGGCTTAGCATCAAATCCATGCGACACAAATTATTTAGCTTCGTATACTTGAGATATAAGTGATATAGCTTCAAATGCAGACGAAACAAACGAGTGATCTTCAAATCCAAGCGTAACACGTGATTTAATTTCAAATCCATGCGAAGTAAAAGATTTACCTTGAAATCCATGCGAAACAAATGGTTTAGCTTCAAATACTTGTGATATACATGATTTAGCTTCAGCTGCATGCGAAACTAACGAGTTAGCTTCAAATCCAAGCGAAACACATGATTTAGCTTCAAAACAATGCGAAGTAGAAGGCTTAGCATCAAATCCATGCAACACAAATTATTTAGCTTCTTATACTTGCGATATAAGTGATAAAGCTTCAAATGCAGGCGAAACAAACGAGTAAGCTTCAAATCCATGCGTAACATATGATTTATCTTCAAATCAATGCGAAATAGAAGGCTTAGCATCAAATCCATGCGACACAAATTATTTAGCTTCAAATACTTGTGATATACATGATTTAGCTTCAGCTGCATGCGAAACAAACGAGTTAGCTTCAAGTCCAAGCGAAATACATGATTTAGCTTCAAATCAATGCGAAGTAGAAGATTTACCTTCAAATCCATGCGAAACAAATGGCTTAGCTTCAAATACTTGTGATATACATGATTTAGCTTCAACTGCATGCGAAACAAACGAGTTAGCTTCAAATCCAAGCGAAACACATGATTTAGCTTCAAATCAATGCGAAATAGAAGGCTTAGCATCAAATCCATGCGACACAAATTATTTAGCTTCGTATACTTGAGATATAAGTGATATAGCTTCAAATGCAGACGAAACAAACGAGTGATCTTCAAATCCAAGCGTAACACGTGATTTAATTTCAAATCCATGCGAAGTAAAAGATTTACCTTGAAATCCATGCGAAACAAATGGTTTAGCTTCAAATACTTGTGATATACATGATTTAGCTTCAGCTGCATGCGAAACTAACGAGTTAGCTTCAAATCCAAGCGAAACACATGATTAGCTTCAAAACAATGCGAAGTAGAAGGCTTAGCATCAAATCCATGCAACACAAATTATTTAGCTTCTTATACTTGCGATATAAGTGATAAAGCTTCAAATGCAGGCGAAACAAACGAGTAAGCTTCAAATCCATGCGTAACATATGATTTATCTTCAAATCAATGCGAAATAGAAGGCTTAGCATCAAATCCATGCGACACAAATTATTTAGCTTCAAATACTTGTGATATACATGATTTAGCTTCAGCTGCATGCGAAACAAACGAGTTAGCTTCAAGTCCAAGCGAAATACATGATTTAGCTTCAAATCAATGCGAAGTAGAAGATTTACCTTCAAATCCATGCGAAACAAATGGCTTAGCTTCAAATACTTGTGATATACATGATTTAGCTTCAACTGCATGCGAAACAAACGAGTTAGCTTCAAATCCAAGCGAAACACATGATTTAGCTTCAAATCAATGCGAAATAGAAGGCTTAGCATCAAATCCATGCGACACAAATTATTTAGCTTCGTATATTTGCGATATAAGTGATAAAGCTTCAAATGCATGCGAAACAAACGAGCTAGCTTCAAATCCAAGCGATACACATGATTTAGCTTCAAATCAATGCGAAATAGAAGGCTTAGCATCAAATCCATGCGACACAAATTATGTAGCTTCAAATACTTGTGATATACATGATTTAGCTTCAGCTGCATGCGAAACAAACGAGTTAGCTTCAAGTCCAAGCGAAATACATGATTTAGCTTCAAATCAATGCGAAGTAGAAGATTTACCTTCAAATCCATGCGAAACAAATGGCTTAGCTTCAAATACTTGTGATATACATGATTTAGCTTCAACTGCATGCGAAACAAACGAGTTAGCTTCAAATCCAAGCGAAACACAAGATTTAGCTTCAAATGAATGCGAAGTAGAAGGCTTAGCATCAAATCCATGCAACACAAATTATTTAGTTTCTTATACTTGCTATATAAGTGATAAAGCTTCGAATGCAGGTGAAACAAACGAGTGACCTTTAAATCCAAGCGTAACACATGATTTAACTTCAAATCAATGCGAAGTAGAAGATTTACCTTCAAATCCATGCGAAACAAATGGTTGAGCTTCAAATACCTGTGATATACATGATTTAGCTTCAACATCATGCGAAACAAACGAGTTAGCTTCAAGTCCAAGCGAAATACATAATTTAGCTTCAAATCAATGCGAAGTAGAAGATTTACCTTCAAATCCATGCGAAACAAATGGCTTAGCATCAAATACTTGTGATATACATGATTTAGCTTCAGCTGCATGCGAAACAAACGTGTTAGCTTCAAATCCAAGCGAAACACATGATTTAGCTTCAAATCTATGCGAAATAGAAGGCTTAGCATCAAATCCATGCGACACAAATTATTTAGCTTCGCATACTTGCGATATAAGTGATATAGCTTCAATTGCAGGTGAAACAAACGAGTGATCTTCAAATCCAAGCGTAACACATGATTTAACTTTAAATCAATGGGAAGTAGCAGTTTTACCATCAAATCCATGCGAAACAAACGTTTTAGCTTCAAATACTTGTGATATACATGATTTAGCTTCAGCTGCATGCGAATCAAACGAGTTAGCTTCAAATCCAAACGAAACACATGATTTAGCTTCAAATCAATGCGAAGTAGAAGGCTTAGCATCAAATCCATGCAACACAAATTACTTAGCTTCATTTACTTGCGATATAAGTGATATAGCTTCAAATGCAGGTGAAACAAACGAGTGATCTTAAAATCCAAGCGTAACACATGATTTAACTTCAAATCAATGCGAAGTAGAAGATTTACCTTCAAATCCATGCGAAACAAATGGTCTAGCTTCAAATACTTGTGATATACATGATTTAGCTTCAGCTGCATGCGAAACAAACGAGTTAGCTTCAAATCAAGCGAAACACATGATTTAGCTTCAAATCAATGCGAAATAGAAGGCTTAGCATCAAATCCATGCAACACAAATTAGTTAGCTTCTTATACTTGCGATAAAAGTGATAAAGCTTCAAATGCAGGTGAAACAACGAGTGAGCTTTAAATCCAAGCGTAACACATGATTTAACTTCAAATCAATCCGAAGTAGAAGATTGATCTTCAAATCCATGCGAAACAAATGGTTTAGCTTTAAATACTTGTGATATACATGATTTAGCTTCAACTGAAGCGAAACAAACGAGTTAGCTTCAAATCCAAGCGAAACACATGATTTAGCTTCAAATCAATGCGAAGTAGAAGGCTTAGCATCAAATCCATGCAACACAAATTATTTAGCTTCATTTACTTGCGATATAACTGATATAGCTTCAAATGCAGGTGAAACAAACGAGTGATCTTCAAATCCAAGCGTAACACTTGATTTAACTTCAAATCAATGGGAAGTAGAAGATTTACCTTCAAATCCATGCGAAACAAATGGCTTAGCTTCAAATACTTGTGATATACATGATTTAGCTTCAGCTGAATGCGAAACAAACGAGTTAGCTTCAAATCAAAGCGATACACATGATTTAGCTTCAAATCAATGCGAAGTAGAAGGGTTAGCATCAAATCCATGCAACACAAATTATTTAGCCTCTTATACTTGCGATATAAGTGATAAAGCTTCAAATGCATGCGAAACAAACGAGTTAGCTTCAAATCCAAGCGACACACATGATTTAGCTTCAAACCTATGCGAAATAGAAGGCTTAGCATCAAATCCATGCGACACAAATTATTTAGCTTCAAATTCTTGTGATATACATGATTTAGCTTCAGCTGCATGCGAAACAAACGAGTTAGCTTCAAATCCAAGCGAATTACATGATTTAGCTTCAAATCAATGCGAAGTAGAAGATTTACCTTCAAATCCATGCGAAACAAATGGTTTAGCTTCAAATACTTGTGATATACACGATTTAGCTTCAGCTGCATGCGAATCAAACGAGTTAGCTTCAAATCCAAGCGAAACACATGATTTAGCTTCAAATCAATGCGAAGTAGAAGGCTTAGCATCAAATCCATGCAACACAAGTTATTTAGTTTCTTATACTTGCGATATAAGTGATAAAGCTTCAAATGCAGGTGAAACAAACGAGTGAGCTTTAAATTCAAGCGTAACACATGATTTAACTTCAAATCAATGCGAAGTAGAAGATTTACCTTCAAATCCATGCGAAACAAATGGCTTAGCTTCAAATACTTGTGATATACATGATTTAGCTTCAACTGCATGCGGAACAAACGAGTTAGCTTCAAATCCAAGCGAAACACATGATTTAGCTTCAAATCAATGCGAAGTAGAAGGCTTAGCATCAAATCCATGCAACAAAAATTATTTAGCTTCCTATACTTGCGATATAAGTGACAAAGCTTCAAATGCAGGCGAAACAAACGAGTGAGTTTAAAATCCAAGCGTAACACATGATTTAAATTCAAATCAATACGAAGTAGAAGATTTACCTTCAAATCCATGCGAAACAAGTGGTTTAGCTTCAAATACTTGTGATATACATGATTTAGCTTCAGCTGCATGCGAAACAAACGAGTTAGCTTCAAATCCAAGCGACACACATGATTTAGCTTCAAACCAATGCGAAATAGAAGGCTTAGCATCAAATCCATGCGACACAAATTATTTAGCTTCAAATTCTTGTGATATACATGATTTAGCTTCAGCTGCATGCGAAACAAACGAGTGATCTTCAAATCCAAGCGTAACACATGATTTAGCTTCAAATCAATGCGAAGTAGAAGATTTACCTTCAAATCCATGCGAAACAAATGGCTTAGCTTCAAATACTTGTGATATACATGATTTAGCTTCAACTGCATGCGAAACAAACGAGTTAGCTTCAAATCCAAGCGAAACACAAGATTTAGCTTCAAATGAATGCGAAGTAGAAGGCTTAGCATCAAATCCATGCAACACAAATTATTTAGTTTCTTATACTTGCTATATAAGTGATAAAGCTTCGAATGCAGGTGAAACAAACGAGTGACCTTTAAATCCAAGCGTAACACATGATTTAACTTCAAATCAATGCGAAGTAGAAGATTTACCTTCAAATCCATGCGAAACAAATGGTTGAGCTTCAAATACCTGTGATATACATGATTTAGCTTCAACATCATGCGAAACAAACGAGTTAGCTTCAAGTCCAAGCGAAATACATAATTTAGCTTCAAATCAATGCGAAGTAGAAGATTTACCTTCAAATCCATGCGAAACAAATGGCTTAGCATCAAATACTTGTGATATACATGATTTAGCTTCAGCTGCATGCGAAACAAACGTGTTAGCTTCAAATCCAAGCGAAACACATGATTTAGCTTCAAATCTATGCGAAATAGAAGGCTTAGCATCAAATCCATGCGACACAAATTATTTAGCTTCGCATACTTGCGATATAAGTGATATAGCTTCAATTGCAGGTGAAACAAACGAGTGATCTTCAAATCCAAGCGTAACACATGATTTAACTTTAAATCAATGGGAAGTAGCAGTTTTACCATCAAATCCATGCGAAACAAACGTTTTAGCTTCAAATACTTGTGATATACATGATTTAGCTTCAGCTGCATGCGAATCAAACGAGTTAGCTTCAAATCCAAACGAAACACATGATTTAGCTTCAAATCAATGCGAAGTAGAAGGCTTAGCATCAAATCCATGCAACACAAATTACTTAGCTTCATTTACTTGCGATATAAGTGATATAGCTTCAAATGCAGGTGAAACAAACGAGTGATCTTAAAATCCAAGCGTAACACATGATTTAACTTCAAATCAATGCGAAGTAGAAGATTTACCTTCAAATCCATGCGAAACAAATGGTCTAGCTTCAAATACTTGTGATATACATGATTTAGCTTCAGCTGCATGCGAAACAAACGAGTTAGCTTCAAATCCAAGCGAAACACATGATTTAGCTTCAAATCAATGCGAAATAGAAGGCTTAGCATCAAATCCATGCAACACAAATTAGTTAGCTTCTTATACTTGCGATAAAAGTGATAAAGCTTCAAATGCAGGTGAAACAAACGAGTGAGCTTTAAATCCAAGCGTAACACATGATTTAACTTCAAATCAATCCGAAGTAGAAGATTGATCTTCAAATCCATGCGAAACAAATGGTTTAGCTTTAAATACTTGTGATATACATGATTTAGCTTCAACTGAAGCGAAACAAACGAGTTAGCTTCAAATCCAAGCGAAACACATGATTTAGCTTCAAATCAATGCGAAGTAGAAGGCTTAGCATCAAATCCATGCAACACAAATTATTTAGCTTCATTTACTTGCGATATAACTGATATAGCTTCAAATGCAGGTGAAACAAACGAGTGATCTTCAAATCCAAGCGTAACACTTGATTTAACTTCAAATCAATGGGAAGTAGAAGATTTACCTTCAAATCCATGCGAAACAAATGGCTTAGCTTCAAATACTTGTGATATACATGATTTAGCTTCAGCTGAATGCGAAACAAACGAGTTAGCTTCAAATCAAAGCGATACACATGATTTAGCTTCAAATCAATGCGAAGTAGAAGGGTTAGCATCAAATCCATGCAACACAAATTATTCAGCCTCTTATACTTGCGATATAAGTGATAAAGCTTCAAATGCATGCGAAACAAACGAGTTAGCTTCAAATCCAAGCGACACACATGATTTAGCTTCAAACCTATGCGAAATAGAAGGCTTAGCATCAAATCCATGCGACACAAATTATTTAGCTTCAAATTCTTGTGATATACATGATTTAGCTTCAGCTGCATGCGAAACAAACGAGTTAGCTTCAAATCCAAGCGAATTACATGATTTAGCTTCAAATCAATGCGAAGTAGAAGATTTACCTTCAAATCCATGCGAAACAAATGGTTTAGCTTCAAATACTTGTGATATACACGATTTAGCTTCAGCTGCATGCGAATCAAACGAGTTAGCTTCAAATCCAAGCGAAACACATGATTTAGCTTCAAATCAATGCGAAGTAGAAGGCTTAGCATCAAATCCATGCAACACAAGTTATTTAGTTTCTTATACTTGCGATATAAGTGATAAAGCTTCAAATGCAGGTGAAACAAACGAGTGAGCTTTAAATTCAAGCGTAACACATGATTTAACTTCAAATCAATGCGAAGTAGAAGATTTACCTTCAAATCCATGCGAAACAAATGGTTTAGCTTCAAATACTTGTGATATACATGATTTAGCTTCAACTGCATGCGGAACAAACGAGTTAGCTTCAAATCCAAGCGAAACACATGATTTAGCTTCAAATCAATGCGAAGTAGAAGGCTTAGCATCAAATCCATGCAACAAAAATTATTTAGCTTCCTATACTTGCGATATAAGTGACAAAGCTTCAAATGCAGGCGAAACAAACGAGTGAGTTTAAAATCCAAGCGTAACACATGATTTAAATTCAAATCAATACGAAGTAGAAGATTTACCTTCAAATCCATGCGAAACAAGTGGTTTAGCTTCAAATACTTGTGATATACATGATTTAGCTTCAGCTGCATGCGAAACAAACGAGTTAGCTTCAAATCCAAGCGACACACATGATTTAGCTTCAAACCAATGCGAGATAGAAGGCTTAGCATCAAATCCATGCGACACAAATTATTTAGCTTCAAATTCTTGTGATATACATGATTTAGCTTCAGCTGCATGCGAAACAAACGAGTGATCTTCAAATCCAAGCGTAACACATGATTTAACTTCAAATCAATGGGAAGTAGAAGATTTACCTTCAAATCCATGCGAAACAAATGGTTTAGCTTCAAATACTTGTGATATACATGATTTATCTTCAGCTGCATGCGAAACAAACGTGTTAGCTTCATATCCAAGCGAAATACATGATTTAGCTTCAAATCAATGCGAAGTAGAAGATTTACCTTCATATCCATGCGAAACAAATGGTTTAGCTTCAAATACTTGTGATATACATGATTTAGCTTCAGCTGCATGCGAAACAAACGAGTTAGCTTCAAATCCAAGCGAAACACATGATTTAGCTTCAAATCAATGGGAAGTAGAAGATTTACCTTCAAATCCATGCGAAACAAATGGCTTAGCATCAAATACTTGTGATATACATGATTTAGCTTCAGCTGCATGCGAAACAAACGTGTTAGCTTCAAATCCAAGCGAAACACAAGATTTAGCTTCAAATGAATGCGAAGTAGAAGGCTTAGCATCAAATCCATGCAACACAAATTATTTAGTTTCTTATACTTGCTATATAAGTGATAAAGCTTCGAATGCAGGTGAAACAAACGAGTGACCTTTAAATCCAAGCGTAACACATGATTTAACTTCAAATCAATGCGAAGTAGAAGATTTACCTTCAAATCCATGCGAAACAAATGGTTGAGCTTCAAATACCTGTGATATACATGATTTAGCTTCAACATCATGCGAAACAAACGAGTTAGCTTCAAGTCCAAGCGAAATACATAATTTAGCTTCAAATCAATGCGAAGTAGAAGATTTACCTTCAAATCCATGCGAAACAAATGGCTTAGCATCAAATACTTGTGATATACATGATTTAGCTTCAGCTGCATGCGAAACAAACGTGTTAGCTTCAAATCCAAGCGAAACACATGATTCAGCTTCAAATCTATGCGAAATAGAAGGCTTAGCATCAAATCCATGCGACACAAATTATTTAGCTTCGCATACTTGCGATATAAGTGATATAGCTTCAATTGCAGGTGAAACAAACGAGTGATCTTCAAATCCAAGCGTAACACATGATTTAACTTCAAATCAATGGGAAGTAGCAGTTTTACCATCAAATCCATGCGAAACAAACGTTTTAGCTTCAAATACTTGTGATATACATGATTTAGCTTCAAATGCATGCGAAACAAACGAGTTAGCTTCAAATCCAAGCGACACACATGATTTAGCTTCAAACCTATGCGAAATAGAAGGCTTAGCATCAAATCCATGCGACACAAATTATTTAGCTTCAAATTCTTGTGATATACATGATTTAGCTTCAGCTGCATGCGAAACACACGAGATAGCTTCAAATCCAAGCGAATTACATGATTTAGCTTCAAATCAATGCGAAGTAGAAGATTTACCTTCAAATCCATGCGAAACAAATGGTTTAGCTTCAAATACTTGTGATATACACGATTTAGCTTCAGCTGCATGCGAATCAAACGAGTTAGCTTCAAATCCAAGCGAAACACATGATTTAGCTTCAAATCAATGCGAAGTAGAAGGCTTAGCATCAAATCCATGCAACACAAGTTATTTAGTTTCTTATACTTGCGATATAAGTGATAAAGCTTCAAATGCAGGTGAAACAAACGAGTGAGCTTTAAATTCAAGCGTAACACATGATTTAACTTCAAATCAATGCGAAGTAGAAGATTTACCTTCAAATCCATGCGAAACAAATGGTTTAGCTTCAAATACTTGTGATATACATGATTTAGCTTCAACTGCATGCGGAACAAACGAGTTAGCTTCAAATCCAAGCGAAACACATGATTTAGCTTCAAATCAATGCGAAGTAGAAGGCTTAGCATCAAATCCATGCAACAAAAATTATTTAGCTTCCTATACTTGCGATATAAGTGACAAAGCTTCAAATGCAGGTGAAACAAACGAGTGATCTTCAAATCCAAGCGTAACACTTGATTTAACTTCAAATCAATGGGAAGTAGAAGATTTACCTTCAAATCCATGCGAAACAAATGGCTTAGCTTCAAATACTTGTGATATACATGATTTAGCTTCAGCTGAATGCGAAACAAACGAGTTAGCTTCAAATCAAAGCGATACACATGATTTAGCTTCAAATCAATGCGAAGTAGAAGGGTTAGCATCAAATCCATGCAACACAAATTATTTAGCCTCTTATACTTGCGATATAAGTGATAAAGCTTCAAATGCATGCGAAACAAACGAGTTAGCTTCAAATCCAAGCGACACACATGATTTAGCTTCAAACCTATGCGAAATAGAAGGCTTAGCATCAAATCCATGCGACACAAATTATTTAGCTTCAAATTCTTGTGATATACATGATTTAGCTTCAGCTGCATGCGAAACAAACGAGTTAGCTTCAAATCCAAGCGAATTACATGATTTAGCTTCAAATCAATGCGAAGCAGAAGATTTACCTTCAAATCCATGCGAAACAAATGGTTTAGCTTCAAATACTTGTGATATACACGATTTAGCTTCAGCTGCATGCGAATCAAACGAGTTAGCTTCAAATCCAAGCGAAACACATGATTTAGCTTCAAATCAATGCGAAGTAGAAGGCTTAGCATCAAATCCATGCAACACAAGTTATTTAGTTTCTTATACTTGCGATATAAGTGATAAAGCTTCAAATGCAGGTGAAACAAACGAGTGATCTTAAAATCCAAGCGTAACACATGATTTAACTTCAAATCAATGCGAAGTAGAAGATTTACCTTCAAATCCATGCGAAACAAATGGCTTAGCTTCAAATACTTGTGATATACATGATTTAGCTTCAGCTGAATGCGAAACAAACGAGTTAGCTTCAAATCCAAGCGAAACACATGATTTAGCTTCAAATCAATGCGAAATAGAAGGCTTAGCATCAAATCCATGCAACACAAATTAGTTAGCTTCTTATACTTGCGATATAAGTGATAAAGCTTCAAATGCAGGTGAAACAAACGAGTGATCTTCAAATCCAAGCGTAACACATGATTTAACTTCAAATCAATCCGAAGTAGAAGATTTACCTTCAAATCCATGCGAAACAAATGGCTTAGCTTCAAATACTTGTGATATACATGATTTAGCTTCAGCTGAATGCGAAACAAACGAGTTAGCTTCAAATCAAAGCGATACACATGATTTAGCTTCAAATCAATGCGAAGTAGAAGGGTTAGCATCAAATCCATGCAACACAAATTATTTAGCCTCTTATACTTGCGATATAAGTGATAAAGCTTCAAATGCATGCGAAACAAACGAGTTAGCTTCAAATCCAAGCGACACACATGATTTAGCTTCAAACCTATGCGAAATAGAAGGCTTAGCATCAAATCCATGCGACACAAATTATTTAGCTTCAAATTCTTGTGATATACATGATTTAGCTTCAGCTGCATGCGAAACAAACGAGTTAGCTTCAAATCCAAGCGAATTACATGATTTAGCTTCAAATCAATGCGAAGTAGAAGATTTACCTTTAAATCCATGCGAAACAAATGGTTTAGCTTCAAATACTTGTGATATACACGATTTAGCTTCAGCTGCATGCGAATCAAACGAGTTAGCTTCAAATCCAAGCGAAACACATGATTTAGCTTCAAATCAATGCGAAGTAGAAGGCTTAGCATCAAATCCATGCAACACAAGTTATTTAGTTTCTTATACTTGCGATATAAGTGATAAAGCTTCAAATGCAGGTGAAACAAACGAGTGAGCTTTAAATTCAAGCGTAACACATGATTTAACTTCAAATCAATGCGAAGTAGAAGATTTACCTTCAAATCCATGCGAAACAAATGGTTTAGCTTCAAATACTTGTGATATACATGATTTAGCTTCAACTGCATGCGGAACAAACGAGTTAGCTTCAAATCCAAGCGAAACACATGATTTAGCTTCAAATCAATGCGAAGTAGAAGGCTTAGCATCAAATCCATGCAACAAAAATTATTTAGCTTCCTATACTTGCGATATAAGTGACAAAGCTTCAAATGCAGGCGAAACAAACGAGTGAGTTTAAAATCCAAGCGTAACACATGATTTAAATTCAAATCAATACGAAGTAGAAGATTTACCTTCAAATCCATGCGAAACAAGTGGTTTAGCTTCAAATACTTGTGATATACATGATTTAGCTTCAGCTGCATGCGAAACAAACGAGTTAGCTTCAAATCCAAGCGACACACATGATTTAGCTTCAAACCAATGCGAAATAGAAGGCTTAGCATCAAATCCATGCGACACAAATTATTTAGCTTCAAATTCTTGTGATATACATGATTTAGCTTCAGCTGCATGCGAAACAAACGAGTGATCTTCAAATCCAAGCGTAACACATGATTTAACTTCAAATCAATGGGAAGTAGAAGATTTACCTTCAAATCCATGCGAAACAAATGGTTTAGCTTCAAATACTTGTGATATACATGATTTATCTTCAGCTGCATGCGAAACAAACGTGTTAGCTTCATATCCAAGCGAAATACATGATTTAGCTTCAAATCAATGCGAAGTAGAAGATTTACCTTCATATCCATGCGAAACAAATGGTTTAGCTTCAAATACTTGTGATATACATGATTTAGCTTCAGCTGCATGCGAAACAAACGAGTTAGCTTCAAATCCAAGCGAAACACATGATTTAGCTTCAAATCAATGCGAAGTAGAAGGCTTAGCATCAAATCCATGCAACACAAATTATTTAGCTTCTTATACTTGCGATATAAGTGATAAAGCTTCAAATGCAGGCGAAACAAACGAGTGATCTTCAAATCCAAGCGTAACACATGATTTAACTTCAAATCAATGGGAAGTAGAAGATTTATCTTCAAATCCATGCGAAACAAATGGTTTAGCTTCAAATACTTGTGATATACATGATTTAGCTTCAGCTGCATGCGAAACAAACGTGTTAGCTTCAAATCCAAGCGAAATACATGATTTAGCTTCAAATCAATGCGAAGTAGAAGATTTACCTTCATATCCATGCGAAACAAATGGTTTAGCTTCAAATACTTGTGATATACATGATTTAGCTTCAGCTGCATGCGAAACAAACGAGTTAGCTTCAAATCCAAGCGAAACACATGATTTAGCTTCAAATCAATGCGAAATAGAAGGCTTAGCATCAAATCCATGCAACACAAATTATTTAGCTTCTTATACTTGCGATATAAGTGACAAAGCTTCAAATGCAGGCGAAACAAACGAGTGTGCTTAAAATCCAAGCGTAACACATGATTTAACTTCAAATCGATACGAAGTAGAAGATTTACATTCAAATCCATGCGAAACAAATGGTTTAGCTTCAAATACTTGTGATACACATGAATTTGCTTCAGCTGCATGCGAAACAAACGATTTAGCTTCACACCCAAGGGAAACACATGATTTAACTTCAAATCAATGCGAAGTAGAAGGCTTACCATCAAATCCATGCAACACAAATTATTTAGCTTCTTATACTTGCGATATAAGTGATATAGCTTCAAATGCAGGCGTAACACACGAGTGATCTTCAAATCCAAGCGTAACACATGATTTAACTTCAAATCAATGGGAAGTAGCAGTTTTACCATCAAATCCATGCGAAACAAACGTTTTAGCTTCAAATCAATGCGAAGTAGAAGGCTTAGCATCAAATCCATGCAGCACAAATTATTTAGCTTCTTATACTTGCGATGTAAGTGATAAAGCATCAAATGCAGGCGAAACAAACGAGTGATATTCAAATCCAAGCGTAACACATGATTTAACTTCAGATCAGTGGGAAGTAGAAGATTTACCTTCAAATCCATGCGAAACAAATGGTTTAGCTTCAAATACTTGTGATATACATGATTTAGCTTCAACTGCATGCGAAACAAACGAGTTAGCTTCAAATCCAAGCGAAACTCATGATTTAGCTTCAAATCAATGCGAAGTAGAAGGCTTAGCATCAAATCCATGCAACACAAATTATTTAGCTTCTTATACTTGCGATATAAGTGATAAAGCTTCAAATGCAGGTGAAACAAACGAGTGAGCTTTAAATCCAAGCGTAACACATGATTTAACTTCAAATCAATGCGAAGTAGAAGATTTACCTTCAAATCCATGCGAAACAAATGGCTAAGCTTCAAATACTTGTGATATACATGACTTAGCTTCATCTGCATGCGAAACAAACGAGTTTGCTTCAAATCCAAGCGAAACACATGATTTAGCTTCAAATCAATGCGAAGTAGAAGGCTTAGCATCAAATCCATGCAACACAAATTATTTAGCTTCTTATACTTGCGATATAAGTGATAAAGCTTCAAATGCAGGTGAAACAAACGAGTGAGCTTTAAATTCAAACGTAACACATGATTTAACTTCAAATCAATGCGAAGTAGAAGATTTACCTTCAAATCCACGCGAAACAAACGGTTTAGCTTCAAATACTTGTGATATACATGATTTAGCTTCAGCTGAATGCGAAACAAACGAGTTAGCTACAAATCCAAGCGAAACACATTATTTAGCTTCAAATCAATGCGAAGTAGAAGGCTTAGCATCAAATCCATGCAATACAAATTATTTAGCTTCTTATACTTGCGATATAAGTGATAAAGCTTCAAATGCAGGTGAAACAAACGAGTGATCTTCAAATCCAAGCTTAACACATGATTTAACTTCAAATCATTGGGAAGTAGCAGATTTACCATCAAATCCATGCGAAAGAAACGTTTTAGCTTCAAATACTTGTGATACACATGATTTAGCTTCAGCTGAATGCGAAACAAACGAGTTAGCTTCAAATCCAAGCGAAACACATGATTTAGCTTCAAATCAATGCGAAGTAGAAGGCTTAGCATCAAATCGATGCAACACAAATTATTTAGCTTCTTATACTTGCGATATAAGTGATAAAGCTTCAAAAGCAGGCGAAACAAACGAGTGAGCTTTAAATCCAAGCGTAACACATGATTGGGCTTCAAATCAATGCGAAATAGAAGGCTTAGCACCAAATCCATGCGACACAAATTATTTAGCTTCGTATACTTGCGATATAAGTGATATAGCTTCAAATGCAGGTGAAACAAACGAGTGATCTTCAAATCCAAGCGTAACACATGATTTAACTTCAAATCAATGGGAAGTAGAAGATTTACCTTCAAATCCATGCGAAACAAATGGTTTAGCTTCAAATACTTGTGATATACATGATTTAGCTTCAGCTGCATGCGAAACAAACGAGTTAGCTTCAAATCCAAGCGAAACACATGATTGAGCTTCAAATCAATGCGAAATAGAAGGCTTAGCATCAAATCCGTGCGACACAAATTATTTAGCTTCGTATACTTGCGATATAAGTGATATAGCTTCAAATGCAGGTGAATCAAACGAGTGATCTTCAAATCCAAGCGTAACATATGATTTAACTTCAACTCAATGGGAAGTAGAAGATTTACCTTCAAATCCATGTGAACCAAATGGTTTAGCTTCAAATCCTTGTGATATACATGATTTAGCTTCAGCTG
This sequence comes from Megalopta genalis, assembly GCF_051020955.1. Taxonomy (NCBI): domain Eukaryota; kingdom Metazoa; phylum Arthropoda; class Insecta; order Hymenoptera; family Halictidae; genus Megalopta; species Megalopta genalis. Next base: position 17,188 of record NW_027477471.1, read on the forward strand.
CATGCGAAACAAACGAGTTAGCTTCAAATCCAAGCGAAACACATGATTGAGCTTCAAATCAATGCGAAACAGAAGGCTTAGCATCAAATCCATGCGACACAAATTATTTAGCTTCAAATACTTGTGATATACATGATTTAGCTTCAGCTGCATGCGCAACAAAGGAGTTAGCTTCAAATCCAAGCGAAATACATGATTTAGCTTCAAATCAATGCGAAGTAGAAGATTTACCTTCAAATCCATGCGAAACAAATGGCTAAGCTTCAAATACTTGTGATATACATGACTTAGCTCCATCTGCATGCGAAACAAACGAGTTTGCTTCAAATCCAAGCGAAACACATGATTTAGCTGCAAATCAATGCGAAGTAGAAGGCTTAGCATCAAATCCATGCAACACAAGTTATTTAGTTTCTTATACTTGCGATATAAGTGATAAAGCTTCAAATGCAGGTGAAACAAACGAGTGATTTGAAATCCAAGCTTAACACATGATTTAACTTCAAATCAATCCGATGTAGAAGATTTACCTTCAAATCCATGCGAAACAAATGGTTTAGCTTCAAATACTTGTGATATACATGATTTAGCTTCAACTGCATGCGAAACAAACGAGTTAGCTTCAAATCCAAGCGAAACACATGATTTAGCTTCAAATCAATGCGAAGTATAAGGCTTACCATCAAATCCATGCAACACAAATTATTTAGCTTCTTATACTTGCGATATAAGTGATATAGCTTCAAATGCAGGCGTAACACACGAGTGATCTTCAAATCCAAGCGTAACACATGATTTAACTTCAAGTCAATGCGAAGTAGAAGATTTACCTTCAAATCCATGCGAAACAAATGGTTTAGCTTCAAATACTTGCGATATACATGATTTAGCTTCAGCTGCATGCGAAACAAACGAGTTAGCTTCAAATCCAAGCGAAACACATGATTTAGCTTCAAATCAATGCGAAATAGAAGGCTTAGCATCAAATCCATGCAACACAAATTATTTAGCTTCTTATACTTGCGATATAAGTGACAAAGCTTCAAATGCAGGCGAAACAAACGAGTGAGCTTAAAATCCAAGCGTAACACATGATTTAACTTCAAATCGATACGAAGTAGAAGATTTACATTCAAATCCATGCGAAACAAATGGTTTAGCTTCAAATACTTGTGATACACATGAATTTGCTTCAGATGCATGCGAAACAAACGATTTAGCTTCACACCCAAGGGAAACACATGATTTAACTTCAAATCAATGCGAAGTAGAAGGCTTACCATCAAATCCATGCAACACAAATTATTTAGCTTCTTATACTTGCGATATAAGTGATATAGCTTCAAATGCAGGCGTAACACACGAGTGATCTTCAAATCCAAGCGTAACACATGATTTAACTTCAAGTCAATGCGAAGTAGAAGATTTACCTTCAAATCCATGCGAAACAAATGGTTTAGCTTCAAATACTTGCGATATACATGATTTAGCTTCAGCTGCATGCGAAACAAACGAGTTAGCTTCAAATCCACGCGAAACACATGATTTAGCTTCAAATCAATGCGAAGTAGAAGGCTTAGCATCAAATCCATGCAGCACAAATTATTTAGCTTCTTATACTTGCGATATAAGTGATAAAGCTTCAAATGCAAGCGAAACAAACGAGTGAGCTTTAAATCCAAGCGTAACACATGATTTAAATACAAATCAATGCGAAGTAGAAGATTTACCTTCAAATCCATGCGAAACAAATGGTTTAGCTTCAGATACTTGTGATATACATGATTTAGCTTCAACTGCATGCGAAACAAACGAGTTAGCTTCAAATCCAAACGAAACACATGATTTAGCCTCAAATCAATGCGAAGTAGAAGGCTTAGCATCAAATCCATGCAACACAAATTATTTAGCTTCATATATTTGCGATATAAGTGATATAGCTTCAAATGCAGGTGAAACAAACGAGTGATCTTCAAATCCAAGCGTAACACTTGATTTAACTTCAAATCAATGGGAAGTAGAAGATTTACCTTCAAATCCATGCGAAACAAATGGTTTAGCTTCAAATACTTGTGATATACATGATTTAGCTTCAGCTGCATGCGAAACAAACGAGTTAGCTTCAAATCCATGCGAAACACATGATTTAGCTTCAAATCAATGCGAAGTAGAAGGCTTAGCATCAAATCCATGCAACACAAATTATTTAGCTTCTTATACTTGCGATATAAGTGATAAAGCTTCAAATGCAGGCGAAACAAACGAGTAAGCTTTAGATCCAAGCGTAACACATGATTTAACTTCAAATCAATGCGAAGTAGAAGATTTATCTTCAAATCCATGCGAAACAAATGGTTTAGCTTCAAATACTTGTGATATACATGATTTAGCTCCAACTGCACGCGAAACAAACGAGTTACCTTCAAATCCAAGCGAAACACATGATTTAGCTTCAAATCAATGCGAAGTAGAAGGCTTAGCATCAAATCCATGCAACATAAATTATTTAGCTTCCTATACTTGCGATATAAGTGACAAAGCTTCAAAAGCAGGCGAAACAAACGAGTGAGCTTTAAATCCAAGCGTAACACATGATTGGGCTTCAAATCAATGCGAAATAGAAGGCTTAGCACCAAATCCATGCGACACAAATTATTTAGCTTCGTATACTTGCGATATAAGTGATATAGCTTCAAATGCAGGTGAAACAAACGAGTGATCTTCAAATCCAAGCGTAACACATGATTTAACTTCAAATCATTGGGAAGTAGCAGATTTACCATCAAATCCATGCGAAAGAAACGTTTTAGCTTCAAATACTTGTGATACACATGATTTAGCTTCAGCTGAATGCGAAACAAACGAGTTAGCTTCAAATCCAAGCGAAACACATGATTTAGCTTCAAATCAATGCGAAGTAGAAGGCTTAGCATCAAATCGATGCAACACAAATTATTTAGCTTCTTATACTTGCGATATAAGTGATAAAGCTTCAAAAGCAGGCGAAACAAACGTGTGAGCTTTAAATCCAAGCGTAACACATGATTGGGCTTCAAATCAATGCGAAATAGAAGGCTTAGCACCAAATCCATGCGACACAAATTATTTAGCTTCGTATACTTGCGATATAAGTGATATAGCTTCAAATGCAGGTGAAACAAACGAGTGAGCTTTAAATCCAAGTGTAACACATGATTTGACTTCAAATCAATACGAAGTAGAAGATTTACCTTCAAATCCATGCGAAACAAATGGTTTAGCTTCAAATACTTGTGATATACATGTTTTAGCTTCAACTGCATGCGAAACAAACAAGTTAGCTTCAAATCCAACCGAAACACATGATTTAGCTTCAAATCAATTGCGAAATAGAAGGCTTAGCATCAAATCCATGCTACACAAAATATTTAGCTTCGTATACTTGCGATATAAGTGATATAGCTTCAAATGCAGGTGAAACACACGAGTGATTTGAAATCCAAGCTTAACACATGATTTAACTTCAAATCAATCCGATGTAGAAGATTTACCTTCAAATCCATGCGAAACAAATGGTTTAGCTTCAAATACTTGTGATATACATGATTTAGCTTCAACTGCATGCGAAACAAACGAGTTAGCTTCAAATCCAAGCGAAACACATGATTTAGCTTCAAATCAATGCGAAGTAGAAGGCTTAGCATCAAATCCATGCAACACAAATTATTTAGCTTCATATACTTGCGATATAAGTGATAAAGCTTCAAATGCAGGTGAAACAAACGAGTGAGCTTTAAATCCAAGCGTAACACATGATTTAACTTTAAATCAATGCGAAGTAGAAGATTTACCTTCAAATCCATGCGAAACAAATGGCTAAGCTTCAAATACTTGGGATATACATGACTTAGCTTCATCTGCATGCGAAACAAACGAGTTTGCTTCAAATCCAAGCGAAACACATGATTTAGCTGCAAATCAATGCGAAGTAGAAGGCTTAGCATCAAATCCATGCAACACAAGTTATTTAGTTTCTTATACTTGCGATATAAGTGATAAAGCTTCAAATGCAGGTGAAACAAACGAGTGAGCTTTAAATCCAAGTGTAACACATGATTTGACTTCAAATCAATACGAAGTAGAAGATTTACCTTCAAATCCATGCGAAACAAATAGTTTAGCTTCAAATACTTGTGATATACATGTTTTAGCTTCAACTGCATGCGAAACAAACAAGTTAGCTTCAAATCCAAGCGAAACACATGATTTAGCTTCAAATCAATTGCGAAATAGAAGGCTTAGCATCAAATCCATGCTACACAAAATATTTAGCTTCGTATACTTGCGATATAAGTGATATAGCTTCAAATGCAGGTGAAACACACGAGTGATTTGAAATCCAAGCTTAACACATGATTTAACTTCAAATCAATCCGATGTAGAAGATTTACCTTCAAATCCATGCGAAACAAATGGTTTAGCTTCAAATACTTGTGATATACATGATTTAGCTTCAACTGCATGCGAAACAAACGAGTTAGCTTCAAAACCAAGCGAAACTCATGATTTAGCTTCAAATCAATGCGAAGTATAAGGCTTAGCATCAAATCCATGCAACACAAATTATTTAGCTTCTTATACTTGCGATATAAGTGATAAAGCTTCAAATGCAGGCGAAACAAACGAGTGAGCTTTAAATCCAAGCGTAACACATGATTTGACTTCAAATCAATGCGAAGTAGAAGATTTACCTTCAAATCCATGCGAAACAAATGGTTTAGCTTCAAATACTTGTGATATACAGGATTTAGCTTCAACTGCATGCGAAACAAACGAGTAAGCTTCAAAACCAAGCGAAACACATGATTTAGCTTCAAATCAATGCGAAGTAGAAGTCTTAGCATCAAATCCATGCAACACAAGTTATTTAGCGTCTTATACTTGCGATATAAGTGATAAAGCTTCAAATGCAGGTGAATCAAACGAGTGATCTTCAAATCCAAGCGTAACATATGATTTAACTTCAACTCAATGGGAAGTAGAAGATTTACCTTCAAATCCATGTGAACCAAATGGTTTAGCTTCAAATCCTTGTGATATACATGATTTAGCTTCAGCTGCATGCGAAACAAACGAGTTAGCTTCAAATCCAAGCGAAACACATGATTGAGCTTCAAATCAATGCGAAACAGAAGGCTTAGCATCAAATCCATGCGACACAAATTATTTAGCTTCAAATACTTGTGATATACATGATTTAGCTTCAGCTGCATGCGCAACAAAGGAGTTAGCTTCAAATCCAAGCGAAATACATGATTTAGCTTCAAATCAATGCGAAGTAGAAGATTTACCTTCAAATCCATGCGAAACAAATGGCTAAGCTTCAAATACTTGTGATATACATGACTTAGCTCCATCTGCATGCGAAACAAACGAGTTTGCTTCAAATCCAAGCGAAACACATGATTTAGCTGCAAATCAATGCGAAGTAGAAGGCTTAGCATCAAATCCATGCAACACAAGTTATTTAGTTTCTTATACTTGCGATATAAGTGATAAAGCTTCAAATGCAGGTGAAACAAACGAGTGATTTGAAATCCAAGCTTAACACATGATTTAACTTCAAATCAATCCGATGTAGAAGATTTACCTTCAAATCCATGCGAAACAAATGGTTTAGCTTCAAATACTTGTGATATACATGATTTAGCTTCAACTGCATGCGAAACAAACGAGTTAGCTTCAAATCCAAGCGAAACACATGATTTAGCTTCAAATCAATGCGAAGTATAAGGCTTACCATCAAATCCATGCAACACAAATTATTTAGCTTCTTATACTTGCGATATAAGTGATATAGCTTCAAATGCAGGCGTAACACACGAGTGATCTTCAAATCCAAGCGTAACACATGATTTAACTTCAAGTCAATGCGAAGTAGAAGATTTACCTTCAAATCCATGCGAAACAAATGGTTTAGCTTCAAATACTTGCGATATACATGATTTAGCTTCAGCTGCATGCGAAACAAACGAGTTAGCTTCAAATCCAAGCGAAACACATGATTTAGCTTCAAATCAATGCGAAATAGAAGGCTTAGCATCAAATCCATGCAACACAAATTATTTAGCTTCTTATACTTGCGATATAAGTGACAAAGCTTCAAATGCAGGCGAAACAAACGAGTGAGCTTAAAATCCAAGCGTAACACATGATTTAACTTCAAATCGATACGAAGTAGAAGATTTACATTCAAATCCATGCGAAACAAATGGTTTAGCTTCAAATACTTGTGATACACATGAATTTGCTTCAGATGCATGCGAAACAAACGATTTAGCTTCACACCCAAGGGAAACACATGATTTAACTTCAAATCAATGCGAAGTAGAAGGCTTACCATCAAATCCATGCAACACAAATTATTTAGCTTCTTATACTTGCGATATAAGTGATATAGCTTCAAATGCAGGCGTAACACACGAGTGATCTTCAAATCCAAGCGTAACACATGATTTAACTTCAAGTCAATGCGAAGTAGAAGATTTACCTTCAAATCCATGCGAAACAAATGGTTTAGCTTCAAATACTTGCGATATACATGATTTAGCTTCAGCTGCATGCGAAACAAACGAGTTAGCTTCAAATCCACGCGAAACACATGATTTAGCTTCAAATCAATGCGAAGTAGAAGGCTTAGCATCAAATCCATGCAGCACAAATTATTTAGCTTCTTATACTTGCGATATAAGTGATAAAGCTTCAAATGCAAGCGAAACAAACGAGTGAGCTTTAAATCCAAGCGTAACACATGATTTAAATACAAATCAATGCGAAGTAGAAGATTTACCTTCAAATCCATGCGAAACAAATGGTTTAGCTTCAGATACTTGTGATATACATGATTTAGCTTCAACTGCATGCGAAACAAACGAGTTAGCTTCAAATCCAAACGAAACACATGATTTAGCCTCAAATCAATGCGAAGTAGAAGGCTTAGCATCAAATCCATGCAACACAAATTATTTAGCTTCATATATTTGCGATATAAGTGATATAGCTTCAAATGCAGGTGAAACAAACGAGTGATCTTCAAATCCAAGCGTAACACTTGATTTAACTTCAAATCAATGGGAAGTAGAAGATTTACCTTCAAATCCATGCGAAACAAATGGTTTAGCTTCAAATACTTGTGATATACATGATTTAGCTTCAGCTGCATGCGAAACAAACGAGTTATCTTCAAATCCATGCGAAACACATGATTTAGCTTCAAATCAATGCGAAGTAGAAGGCTTAGCATCAAATCCATGCAACACAAATTATTTAGCTTCTTATACTTGCGATATAAGTGATAAAGCTTCAAATGCAGGCGAAACAAACGAGTAAGCTTTAGATCCAAGCGTAACACATGATTTAACTTCAAATCAATGCGAAGTAGAAGATTTATCTTCAAATCCATGCGAAACAAATGGTTTAGCTTCAAATACTTGTGATATACATGATTTAGCTCCAACTGCACGCGAAACAAACGAGTTACCTTCAAATCCAAGCGAAACACATGATTTAGCTTCAAATCAATGCGAAGTAGAAGGCTTAGCATCAAATCCATGCAACATAAATTATTTAGCTTCCTATACTTGCGATATAAGTGACAAAGCTTCAAAAGCAGGCGAAACAAACGAGTGAGCTTTAAATCCAAGCGTAACACATGATTGGGCTTCAAATCAATGCGAAATAGAAGGCTTAGCACCAAATCCATGCGACACAAATTATTTAGCTTCGTATACTTGCGATATAAGTGATATAGCTTCAAATGCAGGTGAAACAAACGAGTGATCTTCAAATCCAAGCGTAACACATGATTTAACTTCAAATCATTGGGAAGTAGCAGATTTACCATCAAATCCATGCGAAAGAAACGTTTTAGCTTCAAATACTTGTGATACACATGATTTAGCTTCAGCTGAATGCGAAACAAACGAGTTAGCTTCAAATCCAAGCGAAACACATGATTTAGCTTCAAATCAATGCGAAGTAGAAGGCTTAGCATCAAATCGATGCAACACAAATTATTTAGCTTCTTATACTTGCGATATAAGTGATAAAGCTTCAAAAGCAGGCGAAACAAACGAGTGAGCTTTAAATCCAAGCGTAACACATGATTGGGCTTCAAATCAATGCGAAATAGAAGGCTTAGCACCAAATCCATGCGACACAAATTATTTAGCTTCGTATACTTGCGATATAAGTGATATAGCTTCAAATGCAGGTGAAACAAACGAGTGAGCTTTAAATCCAAGTGTAACACATGATTTGACTTCAAATCAATACGAAGTAGAAGATTTACCTTCAAATCCATGCGAAACAAATGGTTTAGCTTCAAATACTTGTGATATACATGTTTTAGCTTCAACTGCATGCGAAACAAACAAGTTAGCTTCAAATCCAACCGAAACACATGATTTAGCTTCAAATCAATTGCGAAATAGAAGGCTTAGCATCAAATCCATGCTACACAAAATATTTAGCTTCGTATACTTGCGATATAAGTGATATAGCTTCAAATGCAGGTGAAACACACGAGTGATTTGAAATCCAAGCTTAACACATGATTTAACTTCAAATCAATCCGATGTAGAAGATTTACCTTCAAATCCATGCGAAACAAATGGTTTAGCTTCAAATACTTGTGATATACATGATTTAGCTTCAACTGCATGCGAAACAAACGAGTTAGCTTCAAATCCAAGCGAAACACATGATTTAGCTTCAAATCAATGCGAAGTAGAAGTCTTAGCATCAAATCCATGCAACACAAGTTATTTAGCGTCTTATACTTGCGATATAAGTGATAAAGCTTCAAAAGCAGGCGAAACAAACGAGTGAGCTTTAAATCCAAGCGTAACACATGATTGGGCTTCAAATCAATGCGAAATAGAAGGCTTAGCACCAAATCCATGCGACACAAATTATTTAGCTTCGTATACTTGCGATATAAGTGATATAGCTTCAAATGCAGGCGAAACAAACGAGTGAGCTTTAAATCCAAGCGTAACACATGATTTAACTTCAAATCAATGCGAAGTAGAAGATTTACCTTCAAATCCATGCGAAACAAATGGTTTAGCTTCAAATACTTGTGATATACATGATTTAGCTTCAGCTGCATGCGAAACAAACGAGTTAGCTTCAAATCCAAGCGAAACACATGATTTAGCTTCAAATCAATGCGAAGTAGAAGGCTTAGCATCAAATCCATGCAACACAAATTATTTAGCTTCTTATACTTGCGATGTAAGTGATAAAGCATCAAATGCAGGCGAAACAAACGAGTGATATTCAAATCCCAGCGTAACACATGATTTGACTTCAGATCAGTGGGAAGTAGAAGATTTACCTTCAAATCCATGCGAAACAAATGGTTTAGCTTCAAATACTTGTGATATACATGATTTAGCTTCAACTGCATGCGAAACAAACGAGTTAGCTTCAAATCCAAGCGAAACACATGATTTAGCTTCAAATCAATGCGAAGTAGAAGGCTTAGCATCAAATCCATGCAACACAAATTATTTAGCTTCATATACTTGCGATATAAGTGATAAAGCTTCAAATGCAGGTGAAACAAACGAGTGAGCTTTAAATCCAAGCGTAACACATGATTTAACTTTAAATCAATGCGAAGTAGAAGATTTACCTTCAAATCCATGCGAAACAAATGGCTAAGCTTCAAATACTTGGGATATACATGACTTAGCTTCATCTGCATGCGAAACAAACGAGTTTGCTTCAAATCCAAGCGAAACACATGATTTAGCTGCAAATCAATGCGAAGTAGAAGGCTTAGCATCAAATCCATGCAACACAAGTTATTTAGTTTCTTATACTTGCGATATAAGTGATAAAGCTTCAAATGCAGGTGAAACAAACGAGTGAGCTTTAAATCCAAGTGTAACACATGATTTGACTTCAAATCAATACGAAGTAGAAGATTTACCTTCAAATCCATGCGAAACAAATAGTTTAGCTTCAAATACTTGTGATATACATGTTTTAGCTTCAACTGCATGCGAAACAAACAAGTTAGCTTCAAATCCAAGCGAAACACATGATTTAGCTTCAAATCAATTGCGAAATAGAAGGCTTAGCATCAAATCCATGCTACACAAAATATTTAGCTTCGTATACTTGCGATATAAGTGATATAGCTTCAAATGCAGGTGAAACACACGAGTGATTTGAAATCCAAGCTTAACACATGATTTAACTTCAAATCAATCCGATGTAGAAGATTTACCTTCAAATCCATGCGAAACAAATGGTTTAGCTTCAAATACTTGTGATATACATGATTTAGCTTCAACTGCATGCGAAACAAACGAGTTAGCTTCAAAACCAAGCGAAACTCATGATTTAGCTTCAAATCAATGCGAAGTATAAGGCTTAGCATCAAATCCATGCAACACAAATTATTTAGCTTCTTATACTTGCGATATAAGTGATAAAGCTTCAAATGCAGGCGAAACAAACGAGTGAGCTTTAAATCCAAGCGTAACACATGATTTGACTTCAAATCAATGCGAAGTAGAAGATTTACCTTCAAATCCATGCGAAACAAATGGTTTAGCTTCAAATACTTGTGATATACAGGATTTAGCTTCAACTGCATGCGAAACAAACGAGTAAGCTTCAAAACCAAGCGAAACACATGATTTAGCTTCAAATCAATGCGAAGTAGAAGTCTTAGCATCAAATCCATGCAACACAAGTTATTTAGCGTCTTATACTTGCGATATAAGTGATAAAGCTTCAAATGCAGGCGAAACAAACGAGTGAGCTTTAAATCCAAGCGTAACACATGATTTAACTTCAAATCAATGCGAAGTAGAAGATTTACCTTCAAATCCATGCGAAACAAATGGTTTAGCTTCAAATACTTGTGATATACATGTTTTAGCTTCAACTGCATGCGAAACAAACAAGTTAGCTTCAAATCCAAGCGAAACACATGATTTAGCTTCAAATCAATGCGAAATAGAAGGCTTAGCATCAAATCCATGCTACACAAAATATTTAGCTTCGAATACTTGCGATATAAGTGATATAGCTTCAAATGCAGGTGAAACAAACGAGTGAGCTTTAAATCCAAGTGTAACACATGATTTGACTTCAAATCAATACGAAGTAGAAGATTTACCTTCAAATCCATGCGAAACAAATGGTTTAGCTTCAAATACTTGTGATATACATGTTTTAGCTTCAACTGCATGCGAAACAAACAAGTTAGCTTCAAATCCAACCGAAACACATGATTTAGCTTCAAATCAATTGCGAAATAGAAGGCTTAGCATCAAATCCATGCTACACAAAATATTTAGCTTCGTATACTTGCGATATAAGTGATATAGCTTCAAATGCAGGTGAAACACACGAGTGATTTGAAATCCAAGCTTAACACATGATTTAACTTCAAATCAATCCGATGTAGAAGATTTACCTTCAAATCCATGCGAAACAAATGGTTTAGCTTCAAATACTTGTGATATACATGATTTAGCTTCAACTGCATGCGAAACAAACGAGTTAGCTTCAAATCCAAGCGAAACACATGATTTAGCTTCAAATCAATGCGAAGTATAAGGCTTAGCATCAAATCCATGCAACACAAATTATTTAGCTTCTTATACTTGCGATATAAGTGATAAAGCTTCAAATGCAGGCGAAACAAACGAGTGAGCTTTAAATCCAAGCGTAACACATGATTTGACTTCAAATCAATGCGAAGTAGAAGATTTACCTTCAATTCCATGCGAAACAAATGGTTTAGCTTCAAATACTTGTGATATATATGATTTAGCTTCAACTGCATGCGAAACAAACGAGTTAGCTTCAAATCCAAGCGAAACACATGATTTAGCTTCAAATCAATGCGAAGTAGAAGTCTTAGCATCAAATCCATGCAACACAAGTTATTTAGCGTCTTATACTTGCGATATAAGTGATAAAGCTTCAAATGCAGGCGAAACAAACGAGTGAGCTTTAAATCCAAGCGTAACACATGATTTAACTTCAAATCAATGCGAAGTAGAAGATTTACCTTCAAATCCATGCGAAACAAATGGTTTAGCTTCAAATACTTGTGATATACATGATTTAGCTTCAGCTGCATGCGAAACAAACGAGTTAGCTTCAAATCCAAGCGAAACACATGATTTAGCTTCAAATCAATGCGAAGTAGAAGGCTTAGCATCAAATCCATGCAACACAAATTATTTAGCTTCTTATACTTGCGATGTAAGTGATAAAGCATCAAATGCAGGCGAAACAAACGAGTGATATTCAAATCCCAGCGTAACACATAATTTGACTTCAGATCAGTGGGAAGTAGAAGATTTACCTTCAAATCCATGCGAAACAAATGGTTTAGCTTCAAATACTTGTGATATACATGATTTAGCTTCAACTGCATGCGAAACAAACGAGTTAGCTTCAAATCCAAGCGAAACACATGATTTAGCTTCAAATCAATGCGAAGTAGAAGGCTTAGCATCAAATCCATGCAACACAAATTATTTAGCTTCATATACTTGCGATATAAGTGATAAAGCTTCAAATGCAGGTGAAACAAACGAGTGAGCTTTAAATCCAAGCGTAACACATGATTTAACTTTAAATCAATGCGAAGTAGAAGATTTACCTTCAAATCCATGCGAAACAAATGGCTAAGCTTCAAATACTTGGGATATACATGACTTAGCTTCATCTGCATGCGAAACAAACGAGTTTGCTTCAAATCCAAGCGAAACACATGATTTAGCTGCAAATCAATGCGAAGTAGAAGGCTTAGCATCAAATCCATGCAACACAAGTTATTTAGTTTCTTATACTTGCGATATAAGTGATAAAGCTTCAAATGCAGGTGAAACAAACGAGTGAGCTTTAAATCCAAGTGTAACACATGATTTGACTTCAAATCAATACGAAGTAGAAGATTTACCTTCAAATCCATGCGAAACAAATAGTTTAGCTTCAAATACTTGTGATATACATGTTTCAGCTTCAACTGCATGCGAAACAAACAAGTTAGCTTCAAATCCAAGCGAAACACATGATTTAGCTTCAAATCAATTGCGAAATAGAAGGCTTAGCATCAAATCCATGCTACACAAAATATTTAGCTTCGTATACTTGCGATATAAGTGATATAGCTTCAAATGCAGGTGAAACACACGAGTGATTTGAAATCCAAGCTTAACACATGATTTAACTTCAAATCAATCCGATGTAGAAGATTTACCTTCAAATCCATGCGAAACAAATGGTTTAGCTTCAAATACTTGTGATATACATGATTTAGCTTCAACTGCATGCGAAACAAACGAGTTAGCTTCAAAACCAAGCGAAACTCATGATTTAGCTTCAAATCAATGCGAAGTATAAGGCTTAGCATCAAATCCATGCAACACAAATTATTTAGCTTCTTATACTTGCGATATAAGTGATAAAGCTTCAAATGCAGGCGAAACAAACGAGTGAGCTTTAAATCCAAGCGTAACACATGATTTGACTTCAAATCAATGCGAAGTAGAAGATTTACCTTCAAATCCATGCGAAACAAATGGTTTAGCTTCAAATACTTGTGATATACAGGATTTAGCTTCAACTGCATGCGAAACAAACGAGTAAGCTTCAAAACCAAGCGAAACACATGATTTAGCTTCAAATCAATGCGAAGTAGAAGTCTTAGCATCAAATCCATGCAACACAAGTTATTTAGCGTCTTATACTTGCGATATAAGTGATAAAGCTTCAAATGCAGGCGAAACAAACGAGTGAGCTTTAAATCCAAGCGTAACACATGATTTAACTTCAAATCAATGCGAAGTAGAAGATTTACCTTCAAATCCATGCGAAACAAATGGTTTAGCTTCAAATACTTGTGATATACATGTTTTAGCTTCAACTGCATGCGAAACAAACAAGTTAGCTTCAAATCCAAGCGAAACACATGATTTAGCTTCAAATCAATGCGAAATAGAAGGCTTAGCATCAAATCCATGCTACACAAAATATTTAGCTTCGAATACTTGCGATATAAGTGATATAGCTTCAAATGCAGGTGAAACAAACGAGTGATTTGAAATCCAAGCGACACACATGATTTAGCTTCAAACCTATGCGAAATAGAAGGCTTAGCATCAAATCCATGCGACACAAATTATTTAGCTTCAAATTCTTGTGATATACATGATTTAGCTTCAGCTGCATGCGAATCAAATGAGTTAGCTTCAAATCCAAGCGAAACACATGATTTAGCTTCAAATCAATGCGAAGTAGAAGGCTTAGCATCAAATCCATGCAACACAAATTATTTAGCTTCTTATACTTGCGATATAAGTGATAAAGCTTCAAATGCAGGCGAAACAAACGAGTGATCTTCAAATCCAAGCGTAACACATGATTTAACTTCAAATCAATGGGAAGTAGAAGATTTACCTTCAAATCCATGCGAAACAAATGGTTTAGCTTCAAATACTTGTGATATACATGATTTAGTTTCAGCTGCATGCGAAACAAACGTGTTAGCTTCAAATCCAAGCGAAATACATGATTTAGCTTCAAATCAATGCGAAGTAGAAGATTTACCTTCATATCCATGCGAAACAAATGGTTTAGCTTAAAATACTTGTGATATACATGATTTAGCTTCAGCTGCATGCGAAACAAACGAGTTAGCTTCAAATCCAAGCGAAACACATGATTTAGCTTCAAATCAATGCGAAATAGAAGGCTTAGCATCAAATCCATGCAACACAAACTATTTAGCTTCTTATACTTGCGATATAAGTGACAAAGCTTCAAATGCAGGCGAAACAAACGAGTGAGCTTAAAATCCAAGCCTAACACATGATTTAACTTCAAATCAATACGAAGTAGAAGATTTACATTCAAATCCATGCGAAACAAATGGTTTAGCCTCAAATACTTGTGATATACATGATTTAGTTTCAGCTGCATGCGAAACAAACGTGTTAGCTTCAAATCCAAGCGAAATACATGATTTAGCTTCAAATCAATGCGAAGTAGAAGATTTAGATTCATATCCATGCGAAACAAATGGTTTAGCTTCGAATACTTGTGATATACATGATTTAGCTTCAGCTGCATGCGAAACAAACGAGTTAGCTTCAAATCCAAGCGAAACACATGATTTAGTTTCAAATCAATGCGAAATTGAAGGCTTAGCATCAAATCCATGCAACACAAACTATTTAGCTTCTTATACTTGCGATATAAGTGACAAAGCTTCAAATGCAGGCGAAACAAACGAGTGAGCATAAAATCCAAGCGTAACACATGATTTAGCTTCAAATTAATGCGAAGTAGAAGGCTTAGCATCAAATCCATGCAACACAAATTATTTAGCTTCTTATACTTGCGATATAAGTGATAAAGCTTCAAATGCAGGCGAAACAAACGAGTGAGCTTTAAATCCAAGCGTAACACATGATTTAATTTCAAATCAATGCGAAGTAGAATATTTACCTTCAAATCCATGCGAAACAAATGGTTTAGCTTCAAATATTGTGATATACATGATTTAGCTTCAACTGCATGCGAAACAAACGAGTTAGCTTCAAATCCAAGCGAAACACGTGATTTAGCTTCAAATCAATGCGAAGTAGAAGGGTTAGCATCAAATCCATGCAACACAAATTATTTAGCTTCTTATACTTGCGATATAAGTGATAAAGCTTCAAATGCATGCGAAACAAACGAGTTAGCTTCAAATCCAAGCGACACACATGATTTAGCTTTAAACCTATGCGAAATAGAAGGCTTAGTATCAAATCCATGCGACACAAATTATTTAGCTTCAAATTCTTGTGATATACATGATTTAGCTTCAGCTGCATGCGAAACAAACGAGTTAGCTTCAAATCCAAGCGAAACACATGATTTAGCTTCAAATCAATGCGAAATAGAAGGCTTAGCATCAAATCCATGCGACACAAATTATTTAGCTTCAAATACTTGTGATATACATGATTTAGCTTCAGCTGCATGCGAAACAAACGAGTTAGCTTCAAATCCAAGCGAAATACATGATTAAGCTTCAAATCAATGCGAAGTAGAAGATTTACCTTCAAATCCATGCGAAACAAATGGCTTAGCTTCAAATACTTGTGATATACACGATTTAGCTTCAACTGCATGCGAAACAAACGAGTTAGCTTCAAATCCAAGCGAAACACATGATTGATCTTCAAATCAATGCGAAACAGAAGGCTTAGCATCAAATCCATGCGACACAAATTATTTAGCTTCAAATACTTGTGATATACATGACTTAGCTTCATCTGCATGCGAAACAAACGAGTTTGCTTCAAATCCAAGCGAAACACATGATTTAGCTGCAAATCAATGCGAAGTAGAAGGCTTAGCATCAAATCCATGCAACACAAGTTATTTAGTTTCTTATACTTGCGATATAAGTGATAAAGCTTCAAATGCAGGTGAAACAAACGAGTGAGCTTTAAATCCAAGTGTAACACATGATTTGACTTCAAATCAATACGAAGTAGAAGATTTACCTTCAAATCCATGCGAAACAAATGGTTCAGCTTCAAATACTTGTGATATACATGTTTTAGCTTCAACTGCATGCGAAACAAACAAGTTAGCTTCAAATCCAAGCGAAACACATGATTTAGCTTCAAATCAATGCGAAATAGAAGGCTTAGCATCAAATCCATGCTCTACAAAATATTTAGCTTCGTATACTTGCGATATAAGTGATATAGCTTCAAATGCAGGTGAAACAAACGAGTGATTTGAAATCCAAGCGACACACATGATTTAGCTTCAAACCTATGCGAAATAGAAGGCTTAGCATCAAATCCATGCGACACAAATTATTTAGCTTCAAATTCTTGTGATATACATGATTTAGCTTCAACTGCATGCGAAACAAACGAGTTAGCTTCAAATCCAAGCGAAATACATGATTTAGCTTCAAATCAATGCGAAGAAGAAGATTTACCTTCAAATCCATGCGAAACAAATGGTTTAGCTTCAAATACTTGTGATATACACGATTTAGCTTCAGCTACATGCGAATCAAATGAGTTAGCTTCAAATCCAAGCGAAACACATGATTTAGCTTCAAATCAATGCGAAGTAGAAGGCTTAGCATCAAATCCATGCAACACAAATTATTTAGCTTCTTATACTTGCGATATAAGTGATAAAGCTTCAAATGCAGGCGAAACAAACGAGTGATCTTCAAATCCAAGCGTAGCACATGATTTAACTTCAAATCAATGGGAAGTAGAAGATTTACCTTCAAATCCATGCGAAACAAATGGTTTAGCTTCAAATACTTGTGATATACATGATTTAGTTTCAGCTGCATGCGAAACAAACGTGTTAGCTTCAAATCCAAGCGAAATACATGATTTAGCTTCAAATCAATGCGAAGTAGAAGATTTACCTTCATATCCATGCGAAACAAATGGTTTAGCTTAAAATACTTGTGATATACATGATTTAGCTTCAGCTGCATGCGAAACAAACGAGTTAGCTTCAAATCCAAGCGAAACACATGATTTAGCTTCAAATCAATGCGAAATAGAAGGCTTAGCATCAAATCCATGCAACACAAACTATTTAGCTTCTTATACTTGCGATATAAGTGACAAAGCTTCAAATGCAGGCGAAACAAACGAGTGAGCTTAAAATCCAAGCGTAACACATGATTTAACTTCAAATCAATACGAAGTAGAAGATTTACATTTAAATCCATGCGAAACAAATGGTTTAGCTTCAAATACTTGTGATATACATGATTTAGCTTCAGCTGAATGCGAAACAAACGAGTTAGCTTCAAATCCAAGCGAAACACATGATTTAGCTTCAAATCAATGCGAAGTAGAAGATTTACCTTCAAATCCATGCGAAACAAATGGTTTAGCTTCAAATACTTGTGATATACACGATTTAGCTTCAGCTGCATGCGAATCAAATGAGTTAGCTTCAAATCCAAGCGAAACACATGATTTAGCTTCAAATCAATGCGAAGTAGAAGGCTTAGCATCAAATCCATGCAACACAAATTATTTAGCTTCTTATACTTGCGATATAAGTGATAAAGCTTCAAATGCAGGCGAAACAAACGAGTGATCTTCAAATCCAAGCGTAACACATGATTTAACTTCAAATCAATGGGAAGTAGAAGATTTACCTTCAAATCCATGCGAAACAAATGGTTTAGCTTCAAATACTTGTGATATACATGATTTAGTTTCAGCTGCATGCGAAACAAACGTGTTAGCTTCAAATCCAAGCGAAATACATGATTTAGCTTCAAATCAATGCGAAGTAGAAGATTTACCTTCATATCCATGCGAAACAAATGGTTTAGCTTCAAATACTTGTGATATACATGATTTAGCTTCAGCTGCATGCGAAACAAACGAGTTAGCTTCAAATCCAAGCGAAACACATGATTTAGCTTCAAATCAATGCGAAATAGAAGGCTTAGCATCAAATCCATGCAACACAAACTATTTAGCTTCTTATACTTGCGATATAAGTGACAAAGCTTCAAATGCAGGCGAAACAAACGAGTGAGCTTAAAATCCAAGCGTAACACATGATTTAGCTTCAAATCAATGCGAAGTAGAAGGCTTAGCATCAAATCCATGCAACACAAATTATTTAGCTTCTTATACTTGCGATATAAGTGATAAAGCTTCAAATGCAGGCGAAACAAACGAGTGATCTTCAAATCCAAGCGTAACACATGATTTAACTTCAAATCAATGGGAAGTAGAAGATTTACCCTCAAATCCATGCGAAACAAATGGTTTAGCTTCAAATACTTGTGATATACATGATTTAGTTTCAGCTGCATGCGAAACAAACGTGTTAGCTTCAAATCCAAGCGAAATACATGATTTAGCTTCAAATCAATGCGAAGTAGAAGATTTACCTTCATATCCATGCGAAACAAATGGTTTAGCTTAAAATACTTGTGATATACATGATTTAGCTTCAGCTGCATGCGAAACAAACGAGTTAGCTTCAAATCCAAGCGAAACACATGATTTAGCTTCAAATCAATGCGAAATAGAAGGCTTAGCATCAAATCCATGCAACACAAACTATTTAGCTTCTTATACTTGCGATATAAGTGACAAAGCTTCAAATGCAGGCGAAACAAACGAGTGAGCTTAAAATCCAAGCGTAACACATGATTTAACTTCAAATCAATACGAAGTAGAAGATTTACATTTAAATCCATGCGAAACAAATGGTTTAGCTTCAAATACTTGTGATATACATGATTTAGCTTCAGCTGAATGCGAAACAAACGAGTTAGCTTCAAATCCAAGCGAAACACATGATTTAGCTTCAAATCAATGCGAAGTAGAAGATTTACCTTCAAATCCATGCGAAACAAATGGTTTAGCTTCAAATACTTGTGATATACACGATTTAGCTTCAGCTGCATGCGAATCAAATGAGTTAGCTTCAAATCCAAGCGAAACACATGATTTAGCTTCAAATCAATGCGAAGTAGAAGGCTTAGCATCAAATCCATGCAACACAAATTATTTAGCTTCTTATACTTGCGATATAAGTGATAAAGCTTCAAATGCAGGCGAAACAAACGAGTGATCTTCAAATCCAAGCGTAACACATGATTTAACTTCAAATCAATGGGAAGTAGAAGATTTACCTTCAAATCCATGCGAAACAAATGGTTTAGCTTCAAATACTTGTGATATACATGATTTAGTTTCAGCTGCATGCGAAACAAACGTGTTAGCTTCAAATCCAAGCGAAATACATGATTTAGCTTCAAATCAATGCGAAGTAGAAGATTTACCTTCATATCCATGCGAAACAAATGGTTTAGCTTAAAATACTTGTGATATACATGATTTAGCTTCAGCTGCATGCGAAACAAACGAGTTAGCTTCAAATCCAAGCGAAACACATGATTTAGCTTCAAATCAATGCGAAATAGAAGGCTTAGCATCAAATCCATGCAACACAAACTATTTAGCTTCTTATACTTGCGATATAAGTGACAAAGCTTCAAATGCAGGCGAAACAAACGAGTGAGCTTAAAATCCAAGCGTAACACATGATTTAACTTCAAATCAATACGAAGTAGAAGATTTACATTTAAATCCATGCGAAACAAATGGTTTAGCTTCAAATACTTGTGATATACATGATTTAGCTTCAGCTGAATGCGAAACAAACGAGTTAGCTTCAAATCCAAGCGAAACACATGATTTAGCTTCAAATCAATGCGAAGTAGAAGATTTACCTTCAAATCCATGCGAAACAAATGGTTTAGCTTCAAATACTTGTGATATACACGATTTAGCTTCAGCTGCATGCGAATCAAATGAGTTAGCTTCAAATCCAAGCGAAACACATGATTTAGCTTCAAATCAATGCGAAGTAGAAGGCTTAGCATCAAATCCATGCAACACAAATTATTTAGCTTCTTATACTTGCGATATAAGTGATAAAGCTTCAAATGCAGGCGAAACAAACGAGTGATCTTCAAATCCAAGCGTAACACATGATTTAACTTCAAATCAATGGGAAGTAGAAGATTTACCTTCAAATCCATGCGAAACAAATGGTTTAGCTTCAAATACTTGTGATATACATGATTTAGTTTCAGCTGCATGCGAAACAAACGTGTTAGCTTCAAATCCAAGCGAAATACATGATTTAGCTTCAAATCAATGCGAAGTAGAAGATTTACCTTCATATCCATGCGAAACAAATGGTTTAGCTTCAAATACTTGTGATATACATGATTTAGCTTCAGCTGCATGCGAAACAAACGAGTTAGCTTCAAATCCAAGCGAAACACATGATTTAGCTTCAAATCAATGCGAAATAGAAGGCTTAGCATCAAATCCATGCAACACAAACTATTTAGCTTCTTATACTTGCGATATAAGTGACAAAGCTTCAAATGCAGGCGAAACAAACGAGTGAGCTTAAAATCCAAGCGTAACACATGATTTAGCTTCAAATCAATGCGAAGTAGAAGGCTTAGCATCAAATCCATGCAACACAAATTATTTAGCTTCTTATACTTGCGATATAAGTGATAAAGCTTCAAATGCAGGCGAAACAAACGAGTGAGCTTCAAATCCAAGCGAAACACATGATTTAGCTTCAAATCAATGCGAAATAGAAGGCTTAGCATCAAATCCATGCGACACAAATTATTTAGCTTGATATACTTGCGATATAAGTGATAAAGCTTCAAATGCATGCGAAACAAACGAGTTAGCTTCAAATCCAAGCGATACACATGATTTAGCTTCAAATCAATGCGAAGTAGAAGGGTTAGCATCAAATCCATGCAACACAAATTATTTAGCTTCTTCTACTTGCGATATAAGTGATAAAGCTTCAAGTGCAGGTGAAACAAACGAGTGAGCTTTAAATCCAAGCGTAACACATGATTTAATTTCAAATCAATGCGAAGTAGAATATTTACCTTCAAATCCATGCGAAACAAATGGTTTAGCTTCAAATATTGTGATATACATGATTTAGCTTCAACTGCATGCGAAACAAACGAGTTAGCTTCAAATCCAAGCGAAACACGTGATTTAGCTTCAAATCAATGCGAAGTAGAAGGGTTAGCATCAAATCCATGCAACACAAATTATTTAGCTTCTTATACTTGCGATATAAGTGATAAAGCTTCAAATGCATGCGAAACAAACGAGTTAGCTTCAAATCCAAGCGACACACATGATTTAGCTTCAAACCTATGCGAAATAGAAGGCTTAGCATCAAATCCATGCGACACAAATTATTTAGCTTCAAATTCTTGTGATATACATGATTTAGCTTCAGCTGCATGCGAAACAAACGAGTTAGCTTCAAATCCAAGCGAAACACATGATTTAGCTTCAAATCAATGCGAAGTATAAGGCTTAGCATCAAATCCATGCGAAACAAATGGTTTAGCTTCAAATACTTGTGATATACACGATTTAGCTTCAGTTGCATGCGAATCAAACGAGTTAGCTTCAAATCCAAGCGAAACACATGATTTAGCTTCAAATCAATGCGAAGTAGAAGGCTTAGCATCAAATCCATGCAACACAAATTATTTAGCTTCTTATACTTGCGATATAAGTGATAAAGCTTTAAATGCAGGCGAAACAAACGAGTGATCTTCAAATCCAAGCGTAACACATGATTTAACTTCAAATCAATGGGAAGTAGAAGATTTACCTTCAAATCCATGCGAAACAAATGGTTTAGCTTCAAATACTTGTGATATACATGATTTAGCTTCAGCTGCATGCGAAACAAACGTGTTAGCTTCAAATCCAAGCGAAATACATGATTTAGCTTCAAATCAATGCGAAGTAGAAGATTTACCTTCATATCCATGCGAAACAAATGGTTTAGCTTCAAATACTTGTGATATACATGATTTAGCTTCAGCTGCATGCGAAACAAACGAGTTAGCTTCAAATCCAAGCGAAACACATGATTTAGCTTCAAATCCATGCGAAACAAATGGCTTAGCTTCAAATACTTGTGATATACATGATTTAGCTTCAACTGCATGCGAAAAAAACGAGTTAGCTTCAAATCCAAGCGAAACACATGATTTAGCTTCAAATCAATGCGAAGTAGAAGGCTTAGCATCAAATCCATGCAACACAAATTATTTAGCGTCTTATACTTGCGGTATAAGTGATAAAGCTTCAAATGCAGGTGAAACAAACGAGTGAGCTTTAAATCTAAGCGTAACACATGATTTAACTTCAAATCAATGCGAAGTAGAAGATTTACCTTCAAATCCATGCGAGACAAATGGTTTAGCTTCAAATACTTGTGATATACATGATTTAGCTTCAGCTGCATGCGAAACAAACGAGTTAGCTTCAAATCCAAGCGAAACACATGATTTAGCTTCAAATTAATGCGAAGTAGAAGGCTTAGCATCAAATCCATGCAACACAAATTATTTAGCTTCTTATACTTGCGATATAAGTGATAAAGCTTCAAATGCAGGCGTAACAAACGAGTGAGCTTTAAATCCAAGCGTAACACATGATTTAACTTCAAATCAATGGGAAGTAGAAGATTTACCTTCAAATCCATGCGAAACAAATGGTTTAGCTTCAAATACTTGTGATATACATGATTTAGCTTCAACTGCATGCGAAACAAACGAGTTAGCTTCAAATCCAAGCGAAACACATGATTTAGCTTCAAATCAATGCGAAGTAGAAGTCTTAGCATCAAATCCATGCAACACAAATTATTTAGCGTCTTATACTTGCGATATAAGTGATAAAGCTTCAAATGCAGGCGAAACAAACGAGAGAGCTTTAAATCCAAGCGGAACACATGATTTAACTTCAAATCAATGCGAAGTAGAAGATTTACCTTCAAATCCATGCGAAACAAATGGTTTAGCTTCAAATACTTGTGATATACATGTTTTAGCTTCAACTGCATGCGAAACAAACAAGTTAGCTTCAAATCCAAGCGAAACACATGATTTAGCTTCAAATCAATGCGAAGTAGAAGGCTTAGCATCAAATCCATGCAACACAAATTATTTAGCTTCTTATACTTGCGATATAAGTGATAAAGCTTCAAAAGGAGGCGAAACAAACGAGTGAGCTTTAAATCCATGCGTAACACATGATTTAACTTCAAATCAATGCGAAGTAGAAGATTTACCTTCAAATCCATGCGAAACAAATGGCTAAGCTTCAAATACTTGTGATATACATGACTTAGCTTCATCTGCATGCGAAATAAACGAGTTTGCTTCAAATCCAAGCGAAACACATGATTTAACTTCAAATCAATGGGAAGTAGAAGATTTACCTTCAAATCCATGCGAAACAAATGGTTTAGCTTCAAATACTTGTGATATACATGATTTAGCTTCAGCTGAATGCGAAACAAACGAGTTAGCTTCAAATCCAAGCGAAACACATGATTGAGCTTCAAATCAATGCGAAATAGAAGGCTTAGCATCAAATCCATGCGACACAAATTATTTAGCTTCGTATACTTGCAATATAAGTGATATAGCTTCAAATGCAGGTGAATCAAACGAGTGATCTTCAAATCCAAGCGTAACACATGATTTAACTTCAACTCAATGGGAAGTAGAAGATTTACCTTCAAATCCATGCGAAACAAATGGTTTAGCTTCAAATCCTTGTGATATACATGATTTAGCTTCAGCTGCATGCGAAACAAACGAGTTAGCTTCAAGTCCAAGCGAAACACATGATTGAGCTTCAAATCAATGCGAAACAGAAGGCTTAGCATCAAATCCATGCGACACAAATTATTTAGCTTCAAATACTTGTGATATACATGATTTAGCTTCAGCTGCATGCGCAACAAACGAGTTAGCTTGAAATCCAAGCGAAATACATGATTTAGCTTCAAATCAATGCGAAATAGAAGGTTTAGCATCAAATCCATGCTACACAAAATATTTAGCTTCGTATACTTGCGATATAAGTGATATAGCTTCAAACGCAGGTGAAACAAACGAGTGATTTGAAATCCAAACTTAACACATGATTTAACTTCAAATCAATCCGATGTAGAAGATTTACCTTCAAATCCATGCGAAACAAATGGTTTAGCTTCAAATACTTGTGATATACATGATTTAGCTTCAACTGCATGCGAAACAATCGAGTTAGCTTCAAATCCAAGCGAAACACATGATTTAGCTTCAAATCAATGCGAAGTATAAGGCTTAGCATCAAATCCATGCAACACAAATTATTTAGCTTCTTATACTTGCGATATAAGTGATAAAGCTTCAAATGCAGGCGAAACAAACGAGTGAGCTTTAAATCCAAGCGTAACACATGATTTGACTTCAAATCAATGCGAAGTAGAAGATTTACCTTCAAATCCATGCGAAACAAATGGTTTAGCTTCAAATACTTGTGATATACATGATTTAGCTTCAACTGCATGCGAAACAAACGAGTTAGCTTCAAATCCAAGCGGAACACATGATTTAGCTTCAAATCAATGCGAAGTAGAAGGCTTAGCATCAAATCCATGCAACACAAATTATTTAGCTTCTTATACTTGCGATATAAGTGATAAAGCTTCAAGTGCAGGTGAAACAAACGAGTGAGCTTTAAATCCAAGCGTAACACATGATTTAACTTCAAATCAATGCGAAGTAGAATATTTACCTTCAAATCCATGCGAAACAAATGGTTTAGCTTCAAATACTTGTGATATACATGATTTAGCTTCAACTGCATGCGAAACAAACGAGTTAGCTTCAAATCCAAGCGAAACACATGATTTTGCTTCAAATCAATGCGAAGTAGAAGGCTTAGCATCAAATCCATGCAACACAAATTATTTAGCTTCTTATACTTGCGATATAAGTGATAAAGCTTCAAGTGCAGGTGAAACAAACGAGTGAGCTTTAAATCCAAGCGTAACACATGATTTAACTTCAAATCAATGCGAAGTAGAATATTTACCTTCAAATCCATGCGAAACAAATGGTTTAGCTTCAAATACTTGTGATATACATGATTTAGCGTCAACTGCATGCGAAACAAACGAGTTAGCTTCAAATCCAAGCGAAACACATGATTTAGCTTCAAATCAATGCGAAGTAGAAGGCTTAGCATCAAATCCATGCAACACAAATTATTTAGCTTCTTATACTTGCG
The DNA here is from genome assembly GCF_051020955.1 of Megalopta genalis. Classification (NCBI taxonomy): domain Eukaryota; kingdom Metazoa; phylum Arthropoda; class Insecta; order Hymenoptera; family Halictidae; genus Megalopta; species Megalopta genalis. Next base: position 42,927 of record NW_027477471.1, read on the forward strand.
ATATAAGTGATAAAGCTTCAAATGCAGGTGAAACAAACGAGTGAGCTTTAAATTCAAACGTAACACATGATTTAACTTCAAATCAATGCGAAGTAGAAGATTTACCTTCAAATCCATGCGAAACAAATGGCTTAGCTTCAAATACTTGTGATATACATGATTTAGCTTCAACTGCATGCGAAAAAAACGAGTTAGCTTCAAATCCAAGCGAAACACATGATTTAGCTTCAAATCAATGCGAAGTAGAAGGCTTAGCATCAAATCCATGCAACACAAATTATTTAGCGTCTTATACTTGCGGTATAAGTGATAAAGCTTCAAATGCAGGTGAAACAAACGAGTGAGCTTTAAATCTAAGCGTAACACATGATTTAACTTCAAATCAATGCGAAGTAGAAGATTTACCTTCAAATCCATGCGAGACAAATGGTTTAGCTTCAAATACTTGTGATATACATGATTTAGCTTCAGCTGCATGCGAAACAAACGAGTTAGCTTCAAATCCAAGCGAAACACATGATTTAGCTTCAAATCAATGCGAAGTAGAAGGCTTAGCATCAAATCCATGCAACACAAATTATTTAGCTTCTTATACTTGCGATATAAGTGATAAAGCTTCAAAAGGAGGCGAAACAAACGAGTGAGCTTTAAATCCATGCGTAACACATGATTTAACTTCAAATCAATGCGAAGTAGAAGATTTACCTTCAAATCCATGCGAAACAAATGGCTAAGCTTCAAATACTTGTGATATACATGACTTAGCTTCATCTGCATGCGAAATAAACGAGTTTGCTTCAAATCCAAGCGAAACACATGATTTAACTTCAAATCAATGGGAAGTAGAAGATTTACCTTCAAATCCATGCGAAACAAATGGTTTAGCTTCAAATACTTGTGATATACATGATTTAGCTTCAGCTGAATGCGAAACAAACGAGTTAGCTTCAAATCCAAGCGAAACACATGATTGAGCTTCAAATCAATGCGAAATAGAAGGCTTAGCATCAAATCCATGCGACACAAATTATTTAGCTTCGTATACTTGCAATATAAGTGATATAGCTTCAAATGCAGGTGAATCAAACGAGTGATCTTCAAATCCAAGCGTAACACATGATTTAACTTCAACTCAATGGGAAGTAGAAGATTTACCTTCAAATCCATGCGAAACAAATGGTTTAGCTTCAAATCCTTGTGATATACATGATTTAGCTTCAGCTGCATGCGAAACAAACGAGTTAGCTTCAAGTCCAAGCGAAACACATGATTGAGCTTCAAATCAATGCGGAACAGAAGGCTTAGCATCAAATCCATGCGACACAAATTATTTAGCTTCAAATACTTGTGATATACATGATTTAGCTTCAGCTGCATGCGCAACAAACGAGTTAGCTTGAAATCCAAGCGAAATACATGATTTAGCTTCAAATCAATGCGAAATAGAAGGTTTAGCATCAAATCCATGCTACACAAAATATTTAGCTTCGTATACTTGCGATATAAGTGATATAGCTTCAAACGCAGGTGAAACAAACGAGTGATTTGAAATCCAAACTTAACACATGATTTAACTTCAAATCAATCCGATGTAGAAGATTTACCTTCAAATCCATGCGAAACAAATGGTTTAGCTCAAATACTTGTGATATACACGATTTAGCTTCAACTGCATGCGAAACAAACGAGTTAGCTTCAAATCCAAGCGAAACACATGATTGATCTTCAAATCAATGCGAAACAGAAGGCTTAGCATCAAATCCATGCGACACAAATTATTTAGCTTCAAATACTTGTGATATACATGACTTAGCTTCATCTGCATGCGAAACAAACGAGTTTGCTTCAAATCCAAGCGAAACACATGATTTGACTTCAAATCAATGCGAAGTAGAAGATTTACCTTCAAATCCATGCGAAACAAATGGTTTAGCTTCAAATACTTGTGATATACATGATTTAGCTTCAACTGCATGCGAAACAAACGAGTTAGCTTCAAATCCAAGCGGAACACATGATTTAGCTTCAAATCAATGCGAAGTAGAAGGCTTAGCATCAAATCCATGCAACACAAATTATTTAGCTTCTTATACTTGCGATATAAGTGATAAAGCTTCAAGTGCAGGTGAAACAAACGAGTGAGCTTTAAATCCAAGCGTAACACATGATTTAACTTCAAATCAATGCGAAGTAGAATATTTACCTTCAAATCCATGCGAAACAAATGGTTTAGCTTCAAATACTTGTGATATACATGATTTAGCTTCAACTGCATGCGAAACAAACGAGTTAGCTTCAAATCCAAGCGAAACACATGATTTTGCTTCAAATCAATGCGAAGTAGAAGGCTTAGCATCAAATCCATGCAACACAAATTATTTAGCTTCTTATACTTGCGATATAAGTGATAAAGCTTCAAGTGCAGGTGAAACAAACGAGTGAGCTTTAAATCCAAGCGTAACACATGATTTAACTTCAAATCAATGCGAAGTAGAATATCTACCTTCAAATCCATGCGAAACAAATGGTTTAGCTTCAAATACTTGTGATATACATGATTTAGCGTCAACTGCATGCGAAACAAACGAGTTAGCTTCAAATCCAAGCGAAACACATGATTTAGCTTCAAATCAATGCGAAGTAGAAGGCTTAGCATCAAATCCATGCAACACAAATTATTTAGCTTCTTATACTTGCGATATAAGTGATAAAGCTTCAAATGCAGGTGAAACAAACGAGTGAGCTTTAAATTCAAACGTAACACATGATTTAACTTCAAATCAATGCGAAGTAGAAGATTTACCTTCAAATCCATGCGAAACAAATGGCTTAGCTTCAAATACTTGTGATATACATGATTTAGCTTCAACTGCATGCGAAAAAAACGAGTTAGCTTCAAATCCAAGCGAAACACACGATTTAGCTTCAAATCAATGCGAAGTAGAAGGCTTAGCATCAAATCCATGCAACACAAATTATTTAGCGTCTTATACTTGCGGTATAAGTGATAAAGCTTCAAATGCAGGTGAAACAAACGAGTGAGCTTTAAATCTAAGCGTAACACATGATTTAACTTCAAATCAATGCGAAGTAGAAGATTTACCTTCAAATCCATGCGAGACAAATGGTTTAGCTTCAAATACTTGTGATATACATGATTTAGCTTCAGCTGCATGCGAAACAAACGAGTTAGCTTCAAATCCAAGCGAAACACATGATTTAGCTTCAAATCAATGCGAAGTAGAAGGCTTAGCATCAAATCCATGCAACACAAATTATTTAGCTTCTTATACTTGCGATATAAGTGATAAAGCTTCAAATGCAGGCGTAACAAACGAGTGAGCTTTAAATCCAAGCGTAACACATGATTTAACTTCAAATCAATGGGAAGTAGAAGATTTACCTTCAAATCCATGCGAAACAAATGGTTTAGCTTCAAATACTTGTGATATACATGATTTAGCTTCAACTGCATGCGAAACAAACGAGTTAGCTTCAAATCCAAGCGAAACACATGATTTAGCTTCAAATCAATGCGAAGTAGAAGTCTTAGCATCAAATCCATGCAACACAAATTATTTAGCGTCTTATACTTGCGATATAAGTGATAAAGCTTCAAATGCAGGCGAAACAAACGAGAGAGCTTTAAATCCAAGCGGAACACATGATTTAACTTCAAATCAATGCGAAGTAGAAGATTTACCTTCAAATCCATGCGAAACAAATGGTTTAGCTTCAAATACTTGTGATATACATGTTTTAGCTTCAACTGCATGCGAAACAAACAAGTTAGCTTCAAATCCAAGCGAAACACATGATTTAGCTTCAAATCAATGCGAAGTAGAAGGCTTAGCATCAAATCCATGCAACACAAATTATTTAGCTTCTTATACTTGCGATATAAGTGATAAAGCTTCAAAAGGAGGCGAAACAAACGAGTGAGCTTTAAATCCATGCGTAACACATGATTTAACTTCAAATCAATGCGAAGTAGAAGATTTACCTTCAAATCCATGCGAAACAAATGGCTAAGCTTCAAATACTTGTGATATACATGACTTAGCTTCATCTGCATGCGAAATAAACGAGTTTGCTTCAAATCCAAGCGAAACACATGATTTAACTTCAAATCAATGGGAAGTAGAAGATTTACCTTCAAATCCATGCGAAACAAATGGTTTAGCTTCAAATACTTGTGATATACATGATTTAGCTTCAGCTGAATGCGAAACAAACGAGTTAGCTTCAAATCCAAGCGAAACACATGATTGAGCTTCAAATCAATGCGAAATAGAAGGCTTAGCATCAAATCCATGCGACACAAATTATTTAGCTTCGTATACTTGCAATATAAGTGATATAGCTTCAAATGCAGGTGAATCAAACGAGTGATCTTCAAATCCAAGCGTAACACATGATTTAACTTCAACTCAATGGGAAGTAGAAGATTTACCTTCAAATCCATGCGAAACAAATGGCTTAGCTTCAAATACTTGTGATATACACGATTTAGCTTCAACTGCATGCGAAACAAACGAGTTAGCTTCAAATCCAAGCGAAACACATGATTTAGCTTCAAATCAATGCGAAGTAGAAGGCTTAGCATCAAATCCATGCAACACAAGTTATTTAGTTTCTTATACTTGCGATATAAGTGATAAAGCTTCAAATGCAGGTGAAACAAACGAGTGAGCTTTAAATCCAAGTGTACCACATGATTTGACTTCAAATCAATACGAAGTAGAAGATTTACCTTCAAATCCATGCGAAACAAATGGTTTAGCTTCAAATACTTGTGATATACATGATTTAGCTTCAACTGCATGCGAAACAAACAAGTTAGCTTCAAATCCAAGCGAAACACATGATTTAGCTTCAAAACAATGCGAAATAGAAGGTTTAGCATCAAATCCATGCTACACAACATATTTAGCTTCGTATACTTGCGATATAAGTGATATAGCTTCAAATGCAGGTGAAACAAACGAGTGATTTGAAATCCAAGCTTAACACATGATTTAACTTCAAATCAATCCGATGTAGAAAATTTACCTTCAAATCCATGCGAAACAAATGGTTTAGCTTCAAATACTTGTGATATACATGATTTAGCTTCAACTGCATGCGAAACAAACGAGTTAGCTTCAAATCCAAGCGAAACACATGATTTAGCTTCAAATCAATGCGAAGTAGAAGATTTACCTTCAAATCCATGCGAAACAAATGGCTAAGCTTCAAATACTTGTGATATACATGACTTAGCTTCATCTGCATGCGAAATAAACGAGTTTGCTTCAAATCCAAGCGAAACACATGATTTAACTTCAAATCAATGGGAAGTAGAAGATTTACCTTCAAATCCATGCGAAACAAATGGTTTAGCTTCAAATACTTGTGATATACATGATTTAGCTTCAGCTGAATGCGAAACAAACGAGTTAGCTTCAAATCCAAGCGAAACACATGATTGAGCTTCAAATCAATGCGAAATAGAAGGCTTAGCATCAAATCCATGCGACACAAATTATTTAGCTTCGTATACTTGCAATATAAGTGATATAGCTTCAAATGCAGGTGAATCAAACGAGTGATCTTCAAATCCAAGCGTAACACATGATTTAACTTCAACTCAATGGGAAGTAGAAGATTTACCTTCAAATCCATGCGAAACAAATGGCTTAGCTTCAAATACTTGTGATATACACGATTTAGCTTCAACTGCATGCGAAACAAACGAGTTAGCTTCAAATCCAAGCGAAACACATGATTTAGCTTCAAATCAATGCGAAGTAGAAGGCTTAGCATCAAATCCATGCAACACAAGTTATTTAGTTTCTTATACTTGCGATATAAGTGATAAAGCTTCAAATGCAGGTGAAACAAACGAGTGAGCTTTAAATCCAAGTGTACCACATGATTTGACTTCAAATCAATACGAAGTAGAAGATTTACCTTCAAATCCATGCGAAACAAATGGTTTAGCTTCAAATACTTGTGATATACATGATTTAGCTTCAACTGCATGCGAAACAAACAAGTTAGCTTCAAATCCAAGCGAAACACATGATTTAGCTTCAAAACAATGCGAAATAGAAGGTTTAGCATCAAATCCATGCTACACAACATATTTAGCTTCGTATACTTGCGATATAAGTGATATAGCTTCAAATGCAGGTGAAACAAACGAGTGATTTGAAATCCAAGCTTAACACATGATTTAACTTCAAATCAATCCGATGTAGAAAATTTACCTTCAAATCCATGCGAAACAAATGGTTTAGCTTCAAATACTTGTGATATACATGATTTAGCTTCAACTGCATGCGAAACAAACGAGTTAGCTTCAAATCCAAGCGAAACACATGATTTAGCTTCAAATCAATGCGAAGTATAAGGCTTAGCATCAAATCCATGCAACACAAATTATTTAGCTTCTTATACTTGCGATATAAGTGATAAAGCTTCAAATGCAGGCGAAACAAACGAGTGAGCTTTAAATCCAAGCGTAACACATGATTTGACTTCAAATCAATGCGAAGTAGAAGATTTACCTTCAAATCCATGCGAAACAAATGGTTTAGCTTCAAATACTTGTGATATACATGATTTAGCTTCAACTGCATGCGAAACAAACGAGTTAGCTTCAAATCCAAGCGGAACACATGATTTAGCTTCAAATCAATGCGAAGTAGAAGGCTTAGCATCAAATCCATGCAACACAAATTATTTAGTTTCTTATTCTTGCGATATAAGTGATAAAGCTTCAAATGCAGGTGAAACAAACAAGTAAGCTTTAAATCCAAGCGTAACACATGATTTAACTTCAAATCAATGCGAAGTAGAATATTTACCTTCAAATCCATGCGAAACAAATGGTTTAGCTTCAAATACTTGTGATATACATGATTTAGCTTCAACTGTATGCGAAACAAACGAGTTAGCTTCAAATCCAAGCGGAACACATGATTTAGCTTCAAATCAATGCGAAGTAGAAGGCTTAGCATCAAATCCATGCAACACAAATTATTTAGCTTCTTATACTTGCGATATAAGTGATAAAGCTTCAAGTGCAGGTGAAACAAACGAGTGAGCTTTAAATCCAAGCGTAACACATGATTTAACTTCAAATCAATGCGAAGTAGAATATTTACCTTCAAATCCATGCGAAACAAATGGTTTAGCTTCAAATACTTGTGATATACATGATTTAGCTTCAACTGCATGCGAAACAAACGAGTTAGCTACAAATCCAAGCGAAACACATGATTTAGCTTCAAATCAATGCGAAGTAGAAGGCTTAGCATCAAATCCATGCAACACAAATTATTTAGCTTCTTATACTTGCGATATAAGTGATAAAGCTTCAAATGCAGGTGAAACAAACGAGTGAGCTTTAAATCCAAGCGTAACACATGATTTAACTTCAAATCAATGCGAAGTAGAAGATTTACCTTCAAATCCATGCGAAACAAATGGCTGAGCTTCAAATACTTGTGATAAACATGATTTAGCTTCAACTGCATGCGAAACAAACGAGTTAACTTCAAATCCAAGCGAAACACATGATTTAGCTTCAAATCAATGCGAAATAGAAGGCTTAGCATCAAATCCATGCGACACAAATTATTTAGCTTGATATACTTGCGATATAAGTGATAAAGCCTCAAATGCAGGTGAAACAAACGAGTGAGCTTTAAATCCAAGCGAAACACATGATTTAGCTTCAAATCAATGCGAAGTACAAGGCTTAGCATCAAATCCATGCAACACAAATTATTTAGCTTCTTATACTTGCGATATAAGTGATAAAGCTTCAAAAGCAGGCGAAACAAACGAGTGAGCATTAAATCCAAGCGTATCACATGATTGAGCTTCAAATCAATGCGAAATAGAAGGCTTAGCATCAAATCCATGCGACACAAATTATTTAGCTTCGTATACTTGCGATATAAGTGAAATAGCTTCAAATGCAGGTGAAACAAACGAGTGATCTTCAAATCCAAGCGTAACACATGATTTAACTTCAAATCAATGGGAAGTAGAAGATTTACCTTCAAATCCATGCGAAACAAATGGTTTAGCTTCAAATACTTGTGATATACATGATTTAGCTTCAGCTGCATGCGAAACAAACGAGTTAGCTTCAAATCCAAGCGAAACACATGATTGAGCTTCAAATCAATGCGAAATAGAAGGCTTAGCATCAAATCCATGCGACACAAATTATTTAGCTTCGTATACTTGCGATATAAGTGATATAGCTTCAAATGCAGGTGAATCAAACGAGTGATCTTCAAATCCAAGCGTAACACATGATTTAACTTCAACTCAATGGGAAGTAGAAGATTTACCTTCAAATCCCTGCGAAACAAATGGTTTAGCTTCAAATCCTTGTGATATACATGATTTAGCTTCAGCTGCATGCGAAACAAACGAGTTAGCTTCAAATCCAAGCGAAACACATGATTGAGCTTCAAATCAATGCGAAACAGAAGGCTTAGCATCAAATCCATGCGACACAAATTATTTAGCTTCAAATACTTTTGATATACATGATTTAGATTCAGCTGCATGCGCAACAAACGAGTTAGCTTGAAATCCAAGCGAAATACATGATTTAGCTTCAAATCAATGCGAAGTAGAAGATTTACATTCAAATCCATGCGAAACGAATGGCTAAGCTTCAAATACTTGTGATATACATGACTTAGCTTCATCTGCATGCGAAACAAACGAGTTTGCTTCAAATCCAAGCGAAACACATGATTTAGCTGCAAATCAATGCGAAGTAGAAGATTTACCTTCAAATCCATGCGAAACAAATGGTTTAGCTTCAAATACTTGTGATATACATGTTTTAGCTTCTACTGCATGCGAAACAAACAAGTTAGCTTCAAATCCAAGCGAAACACATGATTTAGCTTCAAATCAATGCGAAATAGAAGGCTTAGCATCAAATCCATGCTACACAAAATATTTAGCTTCGTATACTTGCGATATAAGTGATATAGCTTCAAATGCAGGTGAAACAAACGAGTGATTTGAAATCCAAGCTTAACACATGATTTAACTTCAAATCAATCCGATGTAGAAGATTTACCTTCAAATCCATGCGAAACAAATGGTTTAGCTTCAAATACTCGTGATATACATGATTTAGGTTCAGCTGAATGCGAAACAAACGAGTTAGCTACAAATCCAAGCGAATCACATGATTTAGCTTCAAATCAATGCGAAGTAGAAGGCTTAGCATCAAATCCATGCAATACAAATTATTTAGCTTCTTATACTTGCGATATAAGTGATAAAGCTTCAAATGCAGGTGAAACAAACGAGTGATCTTCAAATCCAAGCTTAACACATGATTTAACTTCAAATCATTGGGAAGTAGCAGATTTACCATCAAATCCATGCAAAAGAAACGTTTTAGCTTCAAATATTTGTGATATACATGATTTAGCTTCAGCTGCATGCGAAACAAACGAGTTAGCTTCAAATCCAAGCGAAACACATGATTTAACTTCAAATCAATGCGAAGTATAAGGCTTAGCATCAAATCCATGCAACACAAATTATTTAGCTTCTTGTACTTGCGATATAAGTGATAAAGCTTCAAATGCAGGTGAAACAAACGAGTGAGCTTTAAATCCAAGCGAAACACATGATTTAGCTTCAAATCAATGCGAAGTAGAAGGCATAGCATCAAATCCATGCAACACAAATTATTTAGCTTCTTATACTTGCGATATAAGTGATAAAGCTTCAAATGCAGGCGAAACAAACGAGTGAGCTTCAAATCCAAGCGAAACACATGATTTAGCTTCAAATCAATGCGAAATAGAAGGCTTAGCATCAAATCCATGCGACACAAATTATTTAGCTTGAAATACTTGCGATATAAGTGATAAAGCTTCAAATGCATGCGAAACAAACGAGTTAGCTTCAAATCCAAGCGATACACATGATTTAGCTTCAAATCAATGCGAAGTAGAAGGCTTAGCATCAAATCCATGCAACACAAATTATTTAGATTCTTATACTTGCGATATAAGTGATAAAGCTTCAAGTGCAGGTGAAACAAACGAGTGAGCTTTAAATCCAAGCGTAACACATGATTTAATTTCAAATCAATGCGAAGTAGAATATTTACCTTCAAATCCATGCGAAACAAATGGTTTAGCTTCAAATATTGTGATATACATGATTTAGCTTCAACTGCATGCGAAACAAACGAGTTAGCTTCAAATCCAAGCGAAACACATGATTTAGCTTCAAATCAATGCGAAATAGAAGGCTTAGCATCAAATACATGCGACACAAATTATTTAGCTTCGTATACTTGCGATATAAGTGTTAAAGCTTCAAATGCATGCGAAACAAACGAGTTAGCTTCAAATCCAAGCGAAATACATGATTTAGCTTCAAATCAATGCGAAGTAGAAGATTTACCTTCAAATCCATGCGAAACGAATGGTTTAGCTTCAAATATTGTGATATACATGATTTAGCTTCAACTGCATGCGAAACAAACGAGTTAGCTTCAAATCCAAGCGAAACACATGATTTAGCTTCAAATCAATGCGAAATAGAAGGCTTAGCATCAAATATATGCGACACAAATTATTTAGCTTCGTATACTTGCGATATAAGTGTTAAAGCTTCAAATGCAGGTGAAACAAACGAGTGAGCTTTAAATCCAAGCGAAACACATGATTTAGCTTCAAATCAATGCGAAGTAGAAGGCATAGCATCAAATCCATGCAACACAAATTATTTAGCTTCTTATACTTGCGATATAAGTGATAAAGCTTCAAATGCAGGCGAAACAAACGAGTGAGCTTCAAATCCAAGCGAAACACATGATTTAGCTTCAAATCAATGCGAAATAGAAGGCTTAGCATCAAATCCATGCGACACAAATTATTTAGCTTGAAATACTTGCGATATAAGTGATAAAGCTTCAAATGCATGCGAAACAAACGAGTTAGCTTCAAATCCAAGCGATACACATGATTTAGCTTCAAATCAATGCGAAGTAGAAGGCTTAGCATCAAATCCATGCAACACAAATTATTTAGATTCTTATACTTGCGATATAAGTGATAAAGCTTCAAGTGCAGGTGAAACAAACGAGTGAGCTTTAAATCCAAGCGTAACACATGATTTAATTTCAAATCAATGCGAAGTAGAATATTTACCTTCAAATCCATGCGAAACAAATGGTTTAGCTTCAAATATTGTGATATACATGATTTAGCTTCAACTGCATGCGAAACAAACGAGTTAGCTTCAAATCCAAGCGAAACACATGATTTAGCTTCAAATCAATGCGAAATAGAAGGCTTAGCATCAAATACATGCGACACAAATTATTTAGCTTCGTATACTTGCGATATAAGTGTTAAAGCTTCAAATGCATGCGAAACAAACGAGTTAGCTTCAAATCCAAGCGAAATACATGATTTAGCTTCAAATCAATGCGAAGTAGAAGATTTACCTTCAAATCCATGCGAAACGAATGGTTTAGCTTCAAATATTGTGATATACATGATTTAGCTACAACTGCATGCGAAACAAACGAGTTAGCTTCAAATCCAAGCGAAACACATGATTTAGCTTCAAATCAATGCGAAATAGAAGGCTTAGCATCAAATATATGCGACACAAATTATTTAGCTTCGTATACTTGCGATATAAGTGTTAAAGCTTCAAATGCATGCGAAACAAACGAGTTAGCTTCAAATCCAAGCGAAATACATGATTTAGCTTCAAATCAATGCGAAGTAGAAGATTTACCTTCAAATCCATGCGAAACGAATGGTTTAGCTTCAAATATTGTGATATACATGATTTAGCTTCAACTGCATGCGAAACAAACGAGTTAGCTTCAAATCCAAGCGAAACACATGATTTAGCTTCAAATCAATGCGAAATAGAAGGCTTAGCATCAAATCCATGCGACACAAATTATTTAGTTTCGTATACTTGCGATATAAGTGATAAAGCTTCAAATGCATGCGAAACAAACGAGTGAGCTTTAAATCCAAGCGTAACACATGATTTAACTTCAAATCAATGCGAAGTAGAAGATTTACCTTCAAATCCATGCGAAACAAATGGTTTAGCTTCAAATACTTGTGATATACATGATTTAGCTTCAGCTGCATGCGAAACAAACGAGTTAGCTTCAAATCCAAGCGAAACACATGATTTAGCTTCAAATCAATGCGAAGTAGAAGGCTTAGCATCAAATCCATGCAACACAAATTATTTAGCTTCTTATACTTGCGATGTAAGTGATAAAGCATCAAATGCAGGCGAAACAAACGAGTGATATTCAAATCCAAGCGTAACAAATGATTTAACTTCAGATCAATGGGAAGTAGAAGATTTACCTTCAAATCCATGCGAAACAAATGGTTTAGCTTCAAATACTTGAGACATACATGATTTAGCTTCAACTGCATGCGAAACAAACGAGTTAGCTTCAAATCCAAGCGAAACACATGATTTAGCTTCAAATCAATGCGAAGTAGAAGGCTTAGCATCAAATCCATGCAACACAAATTATTTAGCATCTTATACTTGCGATATAAGTGATAAAGCTTCAAATGCCGGCGAAACAAACGAGTGAGCTTTAAATCCAAGCGTAACACATGATTTGACTTCAAATCAATGCGAAGTAGAAGATTTACCTTCAAATCCATGCGAAACAAATGGTTTAGCTTCAAATACTTGTGATATACATGATTTAGCTACAACTGCATGCGAAACAAACGAGTTAGCTTCAAATCCAAGCGAAACACATGATTTAGCTTCAAATCAATGCGAAGTAGAAGGCTTAGCATCAAATCCATGCAACACAAATTATTTAGCTTCTTATACTTGCGATGTAAGTGATAAAGCATCAAATGCAGGCGAAACAAACGAGTGATATTCAAATCCAAGCGTAACACATGATTTAACTTCAGATCAATGGGAAGTAGAAGATTTACCTTCAAATCCATGCGAAACAAATGGTTTAGCTTCAAATACTTGAGACATACATGATTTAGCTTCAACTGCATGCGAAACAAACGAGATAGCTTCAAATCCAAGCGAAACACATGATTTAGCTTCAAATCAATGCGAAGTAGAAGGCTTAGCATCAAATCCATGCAACACAAATTATTTAGCATCTTATACTTGCGATATAAGTGATAAAGCTTCAAATGCCGGCGAAACAAACGAGTGAGCTTTAAATCCAAGCGTAACACATGATTTGACTTCAAATCAATGCGAAGTAGAAGATTTACCTTCAAATCCATGCGAAACAAATGGTTTAGCTTCAAATACTTGTGATATACATGATTTAGCTACAACTGCATGCGAAACAAACGAGTTAGCTTCAAATCCAAGCGAAACACATGATTTAGCTTCAAATCAATGCGAAGTAGAAGATTTACCTTCAAATCCATGCGAAACAAATGGCTTAGCTTCAAATACCTTTGATATATATGATTTAGCTTCAACTGCATGCGAAACAAACGAGTGAGCTTTAAATCCAAGCGATACACCTGATTTAGATTCAAATAATTGCGAAATAGAAGGCTTAGCATCAAATCCATGCGACACAAGTTATTTAGTTTCTTATACTTGCGATATAAGTGATAAAGCTTCAAATGCAGGTGTAACAAACGAGTGAGCTTTAAATCCAAGCGTAACACATGATTTAACTTCAAATCAATGCGAAGTAGAAGATTTACCTTCAAATCCATGAGAAACAAATGGTTTAGCTTCAAATACTTGTGATATACATGATTTAGTTTCAACTGCATGCGAAACAAACGAGTTAGCTTCAAATCCAAGCGAAACACATGATTTAGCTTCAAATCAATGCGAAGTAGAAGATTTACCTTCAAATCCATGCGAAACAAATGGCTTAGCTTCAAATACTTGTGATATACATGATTTAGCTTCAACTGCATGCGAAACAAACGAGTTAGCTTCAAATCCAAGCGAAACACATGATTTAGCTTCAAATCAATGCGAAATAGAAGGCTTAGCATCAAATCCATGCGACACAAATTATTCAGCTTCGTATACTTGCGATATAAGTGATAAAGTTTCAAATGCATGCGAAACAAACGAGTTAGCTTCAAATCCATGCGAAATACATGATTTAGCTTCAAATCAATGCGAAGTAGAAGATTTACCTTCAAATCCATGCGAAACAAATGGCTTAGCTTCAAATACTTGTGATATACATGATTTAGCTTCAACTGCATGCGAAAAAAACGAGTTAGCTTCAAATCCAAGCGAAACACATGATTTAGCTTCAAATCAATGCGAAGTAGAAGGTTTAGCATCAAATCCATGCAACACAAATTATTTAGTTTCTTATACTTGCGATATAAGTGATAAAGCTTCAAATGCAGGTGAAAAAACGAGTGATCTTTAAATCCAAGCGTAACACATGATTTAACTTCAAATCAATGCGAAGTAGAAGATTTACCTTCAAATCCATGCGAAACAAATGGCTAAGCTTCAAATACTTGTGATATACATGACTTAGCTTCATCTGCATGCGAAACAAACGAGTTTGCTTCAAATCCAAGCGAAACACATGATTTAGCTTCAAATCAATGCGAAGTAGAAGGCTTAGCATCAAATCCATGCAACACAAATTATTTAGCTTCTTATACTTGCGATATAAGTGATAAAGCTTCAAATGCAGGTGAAACAAACGAGTGAGCTTTAAATTCAAACGTAACACATGATTTAACTTCAAATCAATGCGAAGTAGAAGATTTACCTTCAAATCCACGCGAAACAAATGGTTTAGCTTCAAATACTTGTGATATACATGATTTAGCTTCAGCTGAATGCGAAACAAACGAGTTAGCTACAAATCCAAGCGAAACACATGATTTAGCTTCAAATCAATGCGAAGTAGAAGATTTACCTTCAAATCCACGCGAAACAAATGGTTTAGCTTCAAATACTTGTGATATACATGATTTAGCTTCAGCTGAATGCGAAACAAACGAGTTAGCTACAAATCCAAGCGAAACACATGATTTAGCTTCAAATCAATGCGAAGTAGAAGGTTTAGCATCAAATCCATGCAACACAAATTATTTAGTTTCTTATACTTGCGATATAAGTGATAAAGCTTCAAATGCAGGTGAAACAAACGAGTTAGCTTCAAATCCAAGCGAAACACATGATTTAGCTTCAAATCAATGCGAAATAGAAGGCTTAGCATCAAATCCATGCGACACAAATTATTTAGCTTCGTATACTTGCGATATAAGAGATAAAGCTTCAAATGCATGCGAAACAAACGAGTGAGCTTTAAATCCAAGCGTAACACATGATTTAACTTCAAATCAATGCGAAGTAGAATATTTACCTTCAAATCCATGCGAAACAAATGGTTTAGCTTCAAATACTTGTGATATACATGATTTAGCTTCAACTGCATGCGAAACAAACGAGTTAGCTTCAAATCCAAGCGAAACACATGATTTAGCTTCAAATCAATGCGAAATAGAAGGCTTAGCATCAAATCCATGCGACACAAATTATTTAGCTTCGTATACTTGCGATATAAGTGATAAAGCTTCAAATGCATGCGAAACAAACGAGTTAGCTTCAAATGCAAGGGATACACATGATTTAGCTTCAAATCCATGCGAAATAGAAGGCTTAGCATCAAATCCATGCGACACAAATTATTTAGCTTCAAATACTTGTGATATACATGATTTAGCTTCAGCTGCATGCGAAACAAACGAGTTAGCTTCAAATCCAAGCGAAATACATGATTTAGCTTCAAATCAATGCGAAGTAGAAGATTTACCTTCAAATCCATGCGAAACAAATGGCTTAGCTTCAAATACTTGTGATGTACATGATATAGCTTCAACTGCATGCGAAACAAACGTGTTTGCTTCAAATCCAAGCGAAACACATGATTTAGCTTCAAATCACTGCGAAGCATCAAATCCATGCAACACAAATTATTTACCTTCTTATACTTGCGATATAAGTGATAAAGCTTCAAAAGCAGGCGAAACAAACGAGTTAGCTTCAAATCCAAGCGAAACACATGATTTAGCTTCAAATCAATGCGAAATAGAAGGCTTAGCATCAAATCCATGCGACACAAATTATTTAGCTTCGTATACTTGCGATATAAGAGATAAAGCTTCAAATGCATGCGAAACAAACGAGTTAGCTTCAAATCCAAGCGATACACATGATTTAGCTTCAAATCAATGCGAAATAGAAGGCTTAGCATCAAATCCATGCGACACAAATTATTTAGCTTCAAATACTTGTGATATACATGATTTAGCTTCAGCTGCATGCGAAACAAGCGAGTTAGCTTCAAATCCGAGCGAAATACATGATTTAGCTTCAAATCAATGCGAAGTAGCAGAATTACCTTCAAATCCATGCGAAACAAATGGTTTAGCTTCAAATACTTGTCATATACATGATTTAGCTTCAGCTGCATGCGAAACAAACGAGTTAGCTTCAAATCCAAGCGTAACACATGATTTAACTTCAAATCAATGGGAAGTAGAAGATTTACCTTCAAATCCATGCGAAACAAATCGTTTAGCTTCAAATACTTTTGATATACATGATTTAGCTTCAGCTTCATGCGAAACAAACAAGTTAGCTTCAAATCCAAGCGATACACCTGATTTAGCTTCAAATAATTGCGAAATAGAAGGCTTAGCATCAAGTCCATGCGACACAAATTATTTAGCTTCAAATACTTGTGATATACGTGATTTAGCTTCAGCTGCATGCGAAACAAACGAGTTAGCTTCAAATCCAAGCGAAATACATGATTTAGCTTCAAATCAATGCGAAGTAGAAGATTTACCATCAAATCCATGCGAAACAAATGGCTAAGCTTCAAATACTTGTGATATACATGACTTAGCTTCATCTGCATGCGAAACAAACGAGTTTGCTTCAAATCCAAGCGAAACACATGATTTAGCTTCAAATCAATGCGAACTAGAAGGCTTAGCATCAAATCCATGCAACACAAGTTATTTAGTTTCTTATACTTGCGATATAAGTGATAAAGCTTCAAATGCAGGTGAAACAAACGAGTGATCTTTAAATTCAAAGGTAACACATGATTTAACTTCAAATCAATGCGAAGTAGAAGATTTACCTTCAAATCCATGTGACACAAATTAATTAGCTTCTTATACTTGCGATATAAGTGATAAAGCTTCAAATGCAGGCGAAACAAACGAGTGAGCTTCAAATCCAAGCGAAACACATGATTTAGCTTCAAATCAATGCGAAATAGAAGGCTTAGCATCAAATCCATGCGATACAAATTATTTAGCTTGATATACTTGCGATATAAGTGATAAAGCTTCAAATGCATGGGAAACAAACGAGTTAGCTTCAAATCCAAGCGATACACATGATTTAGTTTCAAATCAATGCGAAGTAGAAGGCTTAGCATCAAATCCATGCAACTCAAATTATTTAGCTTCTTATACTTGCGATATAAGTGATAAAGCTTCAAAAGGAGGCGAAACAAACGAGTGAGCTTTAAATCCATGCGTAACACATGATTTAACTTCAAATCAATGCGAAGTAGAAGATTTACCTTCAAATCCATGCGAAACAAATGGCTAAGCTTCAAATACTTGTGATATACATGACTTAGCTTCATCTGCATGCGAAATAAACGAGTTTGCTTCAAATCCAAGCGAAACACATGATTTAACTTCAAATCAATGGGAAGTAGAAGATTTACCTTCAAATCCATGCGAAACAAATGGTTTAGCTTCAAATACTTGTGATATACATGATTTAGCGTCAACTGCATGCGAAACAAACGAGTTAGCTTCAAATCCAAGCGAAACACATGATTTAGCTTCAAATCAATGCGAAGTAGAAGGCTTAGCATCAAATCCATGCAACACAAATTATTTAGCTTCTTATACTTGCGATATAAGTGATAAAGCTTCAAATGCAGGTGAAACAAACGAGTGAGCTTTAAATTCAAACGTAACACATGATTTAACTTCAAATCAATGCGAAGTAGAAGATTTACCTTCAAATCCATGCGAAACAAATGGCTTAGCTTCAAATACTTGTGATATACATGATTTAGCTTCAACTGCATGCGAAAAAAACGAGTTAGCTTCAAATCCAAGCGAAACACATGATTTAGCTTCAAATCAATGCGAAGTAGAAGGCTTAGCATCAAATCCATGCAACACAAATTATTTAGCGTCTTATACTTGCGGTATAAGTGATAAAGCTTCAAATGCAGGTGAAACAAACGAGTGAGCTTTAAATCTAAGCGTAACACATGATTTAACTTCAAATCAATGCGAAGTAGAAGATTTACCTTCAAATCCATGCGAGACAAATGGTTTAGCTTCAAATACTTGTGATATACATGATTTAGCTTCAGCTGCATGCGAAACAAACGAGTTAGCTTCAAATCCAAGCGAAACACATGATTTAGCTTCAAATCAATGCGAAGTAGAAGGCTTAGCATCAAATCCATGCAACACAAATTATTTAGCTTCTTATACTTGCGATATAAGTGATAAAGCTTCAAAAGGAGGCGAAACAAACGAGTGAGCTTTAAATCCATGCGTAACACATGATTTAACTTCAAATCAATGCGAAGTAGAAGATTTACCTTCAAATCCATGCGAAACAAATGGCTAAGCTTCAAATACTTGTGATATACATGACTTAGCTTCATCTGCATGCGAAATAAACGAGTTTGCTTCAAATCCAAGCGAAACACATGATTTAACTTCAAATCAATGGGAAGTAGAAGATTTACCTTCAAATCCATGCGAAACAAATGGTTTAGCTTCAAATACTTGTGATATACATGATTTAGCTTCAGCTGAATGCGAAACAAACGAGTTAGCTTCAAATCCAAGCGAAACACATGATTGAGCTTCAAATCAATGCGAAATAGAAGGCTTAGCATCAAATCCATGCGACACAAATTATTTAGCTTCGTATACTTGCAATATAAGTGATATAGCTTCAAATGCAGGTGAATCAAACGAGTGATCTTCAAATCCAAGCGTAACACATGATTTAACTTCAACTCAATGGGAAGTAGAAGATTTACCTTCAAATCCATGCGAAACAAATGGTTTAGCTTCAAATCCTTGTGATATACATGATTTAGCTTCAGCTGCATGCGAAACAAACGAGTTAGCTTCAAGTCCAAGCGAAACACATGATTGAGCTTCAAATCAATGCGGAACAGAAGGCTTAGCATCAAATCCATGCGACACAAATTATTTAGCTTCAAATACTTGTGATATACATGATTTAGCTTCAGCTGCATGCGCAACAAACGAGTTAGCTTGAAATCCAAGCGAAATACATGATTTAGCTTCAAATCAATGCGAAATAGAAGGTTTAGCATCAAATCCATGCTACACAAAATATTTAGCTTCGTATACTTGCGATATAAGTGATATAGCTTCAAACGCAGGTGAAACAAACGAGTGATTTGAAATCCAAACTTAACACATGATTTAACTTCAAATCAATCCGATGTAGAAGATTTACCTTCAAATCCATGCGAAACAAATGGTTTAGCTCAAATACTTGTGATATACACGATTTAGCTTCAACTGCATGCGAAACAAACGAGTTAGCTTCAAATCCAAGCGAAACACATGATTGATCTTCAAATCAATGCGAAACAGAAGGCTTAGCATCAAATCCATGCGACACAAATTATTTAGCTTCAAATACTTGTGATATACATGACTTAGCTTCATCTGCATGCGAAACAAACGAGTTTGCTTCAAATCCAAGCGAAACACATGATTTGACTTCAAATCAATGCGAAGTAGAAGATTTACCTTCAAATCCATGCGAAACAAATGGTTTAGCTTCAAATACTTGTGATATACATGATTTAGCTTCAACTGCATGCGAAACAAACGAGTTAGCTTCAAATCCAAGCGGAACACATGATTTAGCTTCAAATCAATGCGAAGTAGAAGGCTTAGCATCAAATCCATGCAACACAAATTATTTAGCTTCTTATACTTGCGATATAAGTGATAAAGCTTCAAGTGCAGGTGAAACAAACGAGTGAGCTTTAAATCCAAGCGTAACACATGATTTAACTTCAAATCAATGCGAAGTAGAATATTTACCTTCAAATCCATGCGAAACAAATGGTTTAGCTTCAAATACTTGTGATATACATGATTTAGCTTCAACTGCATGCGAAACAAACGAGTTAGCTTCAAATCCAAGCGAAACACATGATTTTGCTTCAAATCAATGCGAAGTAGAAGGCTTAGCATCAAATCCATGCAACACAAATTATTTAGCTTCTTATACTTGCGATATAAGTGATAAAGCTTCAAGTGCAGGTGAAACAAACGAGTGAGCTTTAAATCCAAGCGTAACACATGATTTAACTTCAAATCAATGCGAAGTAGAATATCTACCTTCAAATCCATGCGAAACAAATGGTTTAGCTTCAAATACTTGTGATATACATGATTTAGCGTCAACTGCATGCGAAACAAACGAGTTAGCTTCAAATCCAAGCGAAACACATGATTTAGCTTCAAATCAATGCGAAGTAGAAGGCTTAGCATCAAATCCATGCAACACAAATTATTTAGCTTCTTATACTTGCGATATAAGTGATAAAGCTTCAAATGCAGGTGAAACAAACGAGTGAGCTTTAAATTCAAACGTAACACATGATTTAACTTCAAATCAATGCGAAGTAGAAGATTTACCTTCAAATCCATGCGAAACAAATGGCTTAGCTTCAAATACTTGTGATATACATGATTTAGCTTCAACTGCATGCGAAAAAAACGAGTTAGCTTCAAATCCAAGCGAAACACACGATTTAGCTTCAAATCAATGCGAAGTAGAAGGCTTAGCATCAAATCCATGCAACACAAATTATTTAGCGTCTTATACTTGCGGTATAAGTGATAAAGCTTCAAATGCAGGTGAAACAAACGAGTGAGCTTTAAATCTAAGCGTAACACATGATTTAACTTCAAATCAATGCGAAGTAGAAGATTTACCTTCAAATCCATGCGAGACAAATGGTTTAGCTTCAAATACTTGTGATATACATGATTTAGCTTCAGCTGCATGCGAAACAAACGAGTTAGCTTCAAATCCAAGCGAAACACATGATTTAGCTTCAAATCAATGCGAAGTAGAAGGCTTAGCATCAAATCCATGCAACACAAATTATTTAGCTTCTTATACTTGCGATATAAGTGATAAAGCTTCAAATGCAGGCGTAACAAACGAGTGAGCTTTAAATCCAAGCGTAACACATGATTTAACTTCAAATCAATGGGAAGTAGAAGATTTACCTTCAAATCCATGCGAAACAAATGGTTTAGCTTCAAATACTTGTGATATACATGATTTAGCTTCAACTGCATGCGAAACAAACGAGTTAGCTTCAAATCCAAGCGAAACACATGATTTAGCTTCAAATCAATGCGAAGTAGAAGTCTTAGCATCAAATCCATGCAACACAAATTATTTAGCGTCTTATACTTGCGATATAAGTGATAAAGCTTCAAATGCA
Organism: Megalopta genalis; assembly: GCF_051020955.1. Taxonomy (NCBI): domain Eukaryota; kingdom Metazoa; phylum Arthropoda; class Insecta; order Hymenoptera; family Halictidae; genus Megalopta; species Megalopta genalis. The sequence continues at coordinate 64,528 of NW_027477471.1, forward strand.
GGCGAAACAAACGAGAGAGCTTTAAATCCAAGCGGAACACATGATTTAACTTCAAATCAATGCGAAGTAGAAGATTTACCTTCAAATCCATGCGAAACAAATGGTTTAGCTTCAAATACTTGTGATATACATGTTTTAGCTTCAACTGCATGCGAAACAAACAAGTTAGCTTCAAATCCAAGCGAAACACATGATTTAGCTTCAAATCAATGCGAAGTAGAAGGCTTAGCATCAAATCCATGCAACACAAATTATTTAGCTTCTTATACTTGCGATATAAGTGATAAAGCTTCAAAAGGAGGCGAAACAAACGAGTGAGCTTTAAATCCATGCGTAACACATGATTTAACTTCAAATCAATGCGAAGTAGAAGATTTACCTTCAAATCCATGCGAAACAAATGGCTAAGCTTCAAATACTTGTGATATACATGACTTAGCTTCATCTGCATGCGAAATAAACGAGTTTGCTTCAAATCCAAGCGAAACACATGATTTAACTTCAAATCAATGGGAAGTAGAAGATTTACCTTCAAATCCATGCGAAACAAATGGTTTAGCTTCAAATACTTGTGATATACATGATTTAGCTTCAGCTGAATGCGAAACAAACGAGTTAGCTTCAAATCCAAGCGAAACACATGATTGAGCTTCAAATCAATGCGAAATAGAAGGCTTAGCATCAAATCCATGCGACACAAATTATTTAGCTTCGTATACTTGCAATATAAGTGATATAGCTTCAAATGCAGGTGAATCAAACGAGTGATCTTCAAATCCAAGCGTAACACATGATTTAACTTCAACTCAATGGGAAGTAGAAGATTTACCTTCAAATCCATGCGAAACAAATGGCTTAGCTTCAAATACTTGTGATATACACGATTTAGCTTCAACTGCATGCGAAACAAACGAGTTAGCTTCAAATCCAAGCGAAACACATGATTTAGCTTCAAATCAATGCGAAGTAGAAGGCTTAGCATCAAATCCATGCAACACAAGTTATTTAGTTTCTTATACTTGCGATATAAGTGATAAAGCTTCAAATGCAGGTGAAACAAACGAGTGAGCTTTAAATCCAAGTGTACCACATGATTTGACTTCAAATCAATACGAAGTAGAAGATTTACCTTCAAATCCATGCGAAACAAATGGTTTAGCTTCAAATACTTGTGATATACATGATTTAGCTTCAACTGCATGCGAAACAAACAAGTTAGCTTCAAATCCAAGCGAAACACATGATTTAGCTTCAAAACAATGCGAAATAGAAGGTTTAGCATCAAATCCATGCTACACAACATATTTAGCTTCGTATACTTGCGATATAAGTGATATAGCTTCAAATGCAGGTGAAACAAACGAGTGATTTGAAATCCAAGCTTAACACATGATTTAACTTCAAATCAATCCGATGTAGAAAATTTACCTTCAAATCCATGCGAAACAAATGGTTTAGCTTCAAATACTTGTGATATACATGATTTAGCTTCAACTGCATGCGAAACAAACGAGTTAGCTTCAAATCCAAGCGAAACACATGATTTAGCTTCAAATCAATGCGAAGTAGAAGATTTACCTTCAAATCCATGCGAAACAAATGGCTAAGCTTCAAATACTTGTGATATACATGACTTAGCTTCATCTGCATGCGAAATAAACGAGTTTGCTTCAAATCCAAGCGAAACACATGATTTAACTTCAAATCAATGGGAAGTAGAAGATTTACCTTCAAATCCATGCGAAACAAATGGTTTAGCTTCAAATACTTGTGATATACATGATTTAGCTTCAGCTGAATGCGAAACAAACGAGTTAGCTTCAAATCCAAGCGAAACACATGATTGAGCTTCAAATCAATGCGAAATAGAAGGCTTAGCATCAAATCCATGCGACACAAATTATTTAGCTTCGTATACTTGCAATATAAGTGATATAGCTTCAAATGCAGGTGAATCAAACGAGTGATCTTCAAATCCAAGCGTAACACATGATTTAACTTCAACTCAATGGGAAGTAGAAGATTTACCTTCAAATCCATGCGAAACAAATGGCTTAGCTTCAAATACTTGTGATATACACGATTTAGCTTCAACTGCATGCGAAACAAACGAGTTAGCTTCAAATCCAAGCGAAACACATGATTTAGCTTCAAATCAATGCGAAGTAGAAGGCTTAGCATCAAATCCATGCAACACAAGTTATTTAGTTTCTTATACTTGCGATATAAGTGATAAAGCTTCAAATGCAGGTGAAACAAACGAGTGAGCTTTAAATCCAAGTGTACCACATGATTTGACTTCAAATCAATACGAAGTAGAAGATTTACCTTCAAATCCATGCGAAACAAATGGTTTAGCTTCAAATACTTGTGATATACATGATTTAGCTTCAACTGCATGCGAAACAAACAAGTTAGCTTCAAATCCAAGCGAAACACATGATTTAGCTTCAAAACAATGCGAAATAGAAGGTTTAGCATCAAATCCATGCTACACAACATATTTAGCTTCGTATACTTGCGATATAAGTGATATAGCTTCAAATGCAGGTGAAACAAACGAGTGATTTGAAATCCAAGCTTAACACATGATTTAACTTCAAATCAATCCGATGTAGAAAATTTACCTTCAAATCCATGCGAAACAAATGGTTTAGCTTCAAATACTTGTGATATACATGATTTAGCTTCAACTGCATGCGAAACAAACGAGTTAGCTTCAAATCCAAGCGAAACACATGATTTAGCTTCAAATCAATGCGAAGTATAAGGCTTAGCATCAAATCCATGCAACACAAATTATTTAGCTTCTTATACTTGCGATATAAGTGATAAAGCTTCAAATGCAGGCGAAACAAACGAGTGAGCTTTAAATCCAAGCGTAACACATGATTTGACTTCAAATCAATGCGAAGTAGAAGATTTACCTTCAAATCCATGCGAAACAAATGGTTTAGCTTCAAATACTTGTGATATACATGATTTAGCTTCAACTGCATGCGAAACAAACGAGTTAGCTTCAAATCCAAGCGGAACACATGATTTAGCTTCAAATCAATGCGAAGTAGAAGGCTTAGCATCAAATCCATGCAACACAAATTATTTAGTTTCTTATTCTTGCGATATAAGTGATAAAGCTTCAAATGCAGGTGAAACAAACAAGTAAGCTTTAAATCCAAGCGTAACACATGATTTAACTTCAAATCAATGCGAAGTAGAATATTTACCTTCAAATCCATGCGAAACAAATGGTTTAGCTTCAAATACTTGTGATATACATGATTTAGCTTCAACTGTATGCGAAACAAACGAGTTAGCTTCAAATCCAAGCGGAACACATGATTTAGCTTCAAATCAATGCGAAGTAGAAGGCTTAGCATCAAATCCATGCAACACAAATTATTTAGCTTCTTATACTTGCGATATAAGTGATAAAGCTTCAAGTGCAGGTGAAACAAACGAGTGAGCTTTAAATCCAAGCGTAACACATGATTTAACTTCAAATCAATGCGAAGTAGAATATTTACCTTCAAATCCATGCGAAACAAATGGTTTAGCTTCAAATACTTGTGATATACATGATTTAGTTTCAACTGCATGCGAAACAAACGAGTTAGCTACAAATCCAAGCGAAACACATGATTTAGCTTCAAATCAATGCGAAGTAGAAGGCTTAGCATCAAATCCATGCAACACAAATTATTTAGCTTCTTATACTTGCGATATAAGTGATAAAGCTTCAAATGCAGGTGAAACAAACGAGTGAGCTTTAAATCCAAGCGTAACACATGATTTAACTTCAAATCAATGCGAAGTAGAAGATTTACCTTCAAATCCATGCGAAACAAATGGCTGAGCTTCAAATACTTGTGATAAACATGATTTAGCTTCAACTGCATGCGAAACAAACGAGTTAACTTCAAATCCAAGCGAAACACATGATTTAGCTTCAAATCAATGCGAAATAGAAGGCTTAGCATCAAATCCATGCGACACAAATTATTTAGCTTGATATACTTGCGATATAAGTGATAAAGCCTCAAATGCAGGTGAAACAAACGAGTGAGCTTTAAATCCAAGCGAAACACATGATTTAGCTTCAAATCAATGCGAAGTACAAGGCTTAGCATCAAATCCATGCAACACAAATTATTTAGCTTCTTATACTTGCGATATAAGTGATAAAGCTTCAAAAGCAGGCGAAACAAACGAGTGAGCATTAAATCCAAGCGTATCACATGATTGAGCTTCAAATCAATGCGAAATAGAAGGCTTAGCATCAAATCCATGCGACACAAATTATTTAGCTTCGTATACTTGCGATATAAGTGAAATAGCTTCAAATGCAGGTGAAACAAACGAGTGATCTTCAAATCCAAGCGTAACACATGATTTAACTTCAAATCAATGGGAAGTAGAAGATTTACCTTCAAATCCATGCGAAACAAATGGTTTAGCTTCAAATACTTGTGATATACATGATTTAGCTTCAACTGCATGCGAAACAATCGAGTTAGCTTCAAATCCAAGCGAAACACATGATTTAGCTTCAAATCAATGCGAAGTATAAGGCTTAGCATCAAATCCATGCAACACAAATTATTTAGCTTCTTATACTTGCGATATAAGTGATAAAGCTTCAAATGCAGGCGAAACAAACGAGTGAGCTTTAAATCCAAGCGTAACACATGATTTGACTTCAAATCAATGCGAAGTAGAAGATTTACCTTCAAATCCATGCGAAACAAATGGTTTAGCTTCAAATACTTGTGATATACATGATTTAGCTTCAACTGCATGCGAAACAAACGAGTTAGCTTCAAATCCAAGCGGAACACATGATTTAGCTTCAAATCAATGCGAAGTAGAAGGCTTAGCATCAAATCCATGCAACACAAATTATTTAGCTTCTTATACTTGCGATATAAGTGATAAAGCTTCAAGTGCAGGTGAAACAAACGAGTGAGCTTTAAATCCAAGCGTAACACATGATTTAACTTCAAATCAATGCGAAGTAGAATATTTACCTTCAAATCCATGCGAAACAAATGGTTTAGCTTCAAATACTTGTGATATACATGATTTAGCTTCAACTGCATGCGAAACAAACGAGTTAGCTTCAAATCCAAGCGAAACACATGATTTTGCTTCAAATCAATGCGAAGTAGAAGGCTTAGCATCAAATCCATGCAACACAAATTATTTAGCTTCTTATACTTGCGATATAAGTGATAAAGCTTCAAGTGCAGGTGAAACAAACGAGTGAGCTTTAAATCCAAGCGTAACACATGATTTAACTTCAAATCAATGCGAAGTAGAATATTTACCTTCAAATCCATGCGAAACAAATGGTTTAGCTTCAAATACTTGTGATATACATGATTTAGCGTCAACTGCATGCGAAACAAACGAGTTAGCTTCAAATCCAAGCGAAACACATGATTTAGCTTCAAATCAATGCGAAGTAGAAGGCTTAGCATCAAATCCATGCAACACAAATTATTTAGCTTCTTATACTTGCGATATAAGTGATAAAGCTTCAAATGCAGGTGAAACAAACGAGTGAGCTTTAAATTCAAACGTAACACATGATTTAACTTCAAATCAATGCGAAGTAGAAGATTTACCTTCAAATCCATGCGAAACAAATGGCTTAGCTTCAAATACTTGTGATATACATGATTTAGCTTCAACTGCATGCGAAAAAAACGAGTTAGCTTCAAATCCAAGCGAAACACATGATTTAGCTTCAAATCAATGCGAAGTAGAAGGCTTAGCATCAAATCCATGCAACACAAATTATTTAGCGTCTTATACTTGCGGTATAAGTGATAAAGCTTCAAATGCAGGTGAAACAAACGAGTGAGCTTTAAATCTAAGCGTAACACATGATTTAACTTCAAATCAATGCGAAGTAGAAGATTTACCTTCAAATCCATGCGAGACAAATGGTTTAGCTTCAAATACTTGTGATATACATGATTTAGCTTCAGCTGCATGCGAAACAAACGAGTTAGCTTCAAATCCAAGCGAAACACATGATTTAGCTTCAAATCAATGCGAAGTAGAAGGCTTAGCATCAAATCCATGCAACACAAATTATTTAGCTTCTTATACTTGCGATATAAGTGATAAAGCTTCAAAAGGAGGCGAAACAAACGAGTGAGCTTTAAATCCATGCGTAACACATGATTTAACTTCAAATCAATGCGAAGTAGAAGATTTACCTTCAAATCCATGCGAAACAAATGGCTAAGCTTCAAATACTTGTGATATACATGACTTAGCTTCATCTGCATGCGAAATAAACGAGTTTGCTTCAAATCCAAGCGAAACACAT